>NC_079155.1:3047500-3257500 GCF_947563725.1 Argiope bruennichi
TTGACAAAAATCAATCAATACCAATTGATAAGTTAGAGATCACAAACAAAATGCAATATGTTGCTAGATTGAAAAAACATACTTATTATTACTTTTGCATTAAAATGTCGTAAGTGGAATAACTATATGCAAGAATCCAATTTCACAAATAATTACATTTTTGGATAATGACTCAGTTCAGTGTTAATATCAGTGATAATCAGTGTTTTATTTATTTTATTAGAAATAATGACAAAGTTAACAATTGTGATTTGCATACTTCTTTTAGGGACATAATATGACAAAGAAATGGCTGCATTGAAATTTTTTTTATTTGAGACCCATTACTCCCAGATCTTCCTAAAAAAAAAAAAAAAAAAATCGTTTAATTGAACAATATGTTAAAAAATTTTAGAAACAAAGTTATCACTGAAATTTTGAAATTATATATAGAAGAAATGAAATCCATCATATTTAACAGTTAAAATTTGTTTGCAGATATAATTCATTCCAATGCTAATTTTGTTCACTGTGTAACTCTTTCTTAAAGAATTGTATTTATTACAGCTGTGATAAAGTTTTATGGTTAGAAGAAAGAAATTTTCTCATATTTGAAAGTTGCATGGCCTGTTTTTCAATAATTGGAGCTGTTGTTGTGTCAATCCGTCAGAAACAATTAGATCAAAGAATGATGATGCGAATTCAACAGCAAATATCAGCTGGTGTCTAGTTATAAAACTGTGATATTCTCTTCATATGTATAGAAAATACTACATTTTTTATTTAAAACATTTGACTAACTGTGGATACAAATAATATATTCTAAATCTGGAAATGTAACAAATGTGTAAATATATATAAAGAAATAACAGTAAATGCATGCAATTGTTTATTTTACATTTTTATATTAATGAAAAATAGAACATAAAACATTTGTCCAAATATCTGACTTTTTAAATTCATCCGAACTTCTTAATCCACATAAGCTCAATTTTATGAAATATTTTTCACTATCATCTAAGTATTGACTTTGAAGCAGCAACAGCAACCAGTCAATTATCTGTAAATATAAATGTGATTAAGAACAAAATATGGTTTATTAAAAATTAGTTTGTGTGCTCCAATAAATATGCTATTACAAACACATTTGAATATCATTTTCATCATTCTAAAAGCACATTTTTTTGCTAAAAAAAAAAAAAAAAAAAACCAACGAAAAAACCCCATTTTTGATTTATTATATTTTACTTCTATAAACTCACCACTCTAAAATGTTATTATTTATATCGATCTTTTGCATAAAAATTAAAGTTACTATTAATGAATCAAACACGAAAAATAGTAACATTTTAATAGAAATCATCATCATCATTTAATAAAATCCTTTATGAATGCTCTAAGAAAAGTTTATTGAAATGATTAGAAGGAACTTTCAATTGATGCAACAGTGTCTCTAAGTATATTTGCACTGAGGGTGCACCTGACCATTAAGCCTATCACTATTTCTTCAAAATATTAACACTAGTACAGTTGATGTTCAATTGGTAATTGACATCAACATTATTTAAAATTAAGTATTCCAAAGAAAAATGTGATTAGATTAATGTTATATATAATCAACATTTTTTATGATTGATAATCAGTGATAGGATATCCATATTAAAAATTAATAGCTTGCCTAACTATTCAAAATGTTATAATAATTTTTCAATTATTAAAAAGGTGAAAAAGTATATATATTTTTTCGTCAATTTTTTCATTTATTCCACTAAAAGTTAATTACATATATATATATATATATTTCAAAAGAATATTTTAAGACTAACCACTATTAGTGATAACATAAGACAATATGAATTATAAATCATTAAAATCTGATAACATTATGCTCATTATCATGAAATTATATTTTAAATTTGCATTACAGCACTTGAAAAGTATTTCATTGCACGCATAGACTACATTTATCTTTAAAATCAATTTGTCAGTTTGTTACAAAAATAATAAAAATGATACCTTATCTGTAATTTTATTCCAATCATTTATTGTAGATAACTTTTTAAGAGCTAATGGTAAACTTTCTAAAAGCAACTGATGTGACAGAGTCTGTATAGGCAACCAGTTATAGCTGCATTCTAATCCAGAATAACCCACAATAGTAGCAAAACATACATCATTCAGAAAAAGGAATACCTGAAATTGAATACAAATATTTATTATAGTGGTATTTATTTAAATACTCAATTTTAAACAAGTAATGAAATTTGAATAGTTAAGTTTCAAAACTACACATGATTAAATCACCATAATAGAAAAATAACATTGTTATGTTATTATTAAATATTTATACATTAAAATATGTTCTGAAGTTTATTAATAAACTCAAATCACTGGATCCGAAAGGAAAATTAAAAGCTAAGTTTCAAGTATGCATGAAATAATTACTCAGACATTTAATTTTAAACACATTACTATTGCACTTGGAGATATAAAAATGAAATAGTAAAAATATGAACATATTACAGACATAAAAATATATATATATATATTAGACAAATTTTGATATGACAAACAGAATGTTAAGCTTTTATTAATAAGCAACTGCTTGCTCTAAATTAAGTTCTGATTATTACTGTATTAAAATCATTTTCATTATTGCTACTAATATTTCATCCTGCTTCTTTCATTTTTTATGATAGTTATGAAGATTTGGCTTATTTTTTCCATATTGAATACATTTCTATTTAAAGCATGTATTTGATAAAATTTCTGAAGGCTGTAGTAATTACTGCTAATGTTATAATTTAGAAGTGGACAATGGTGAATTTAATTAAAAAAAACTCTGGGCTTTGTAAAAACTTTTATCATGTGAGAAGATGATGTGTTTTTGGTTTGAGGTTTTTGAAGCCTCAAAATGCGTAGGCAACAAATTGGAGATTTATCGCTTTTGAGGAGTCAATTTTTCGCTTTTATAGTTATTAGAAAATAATGCAGAAGGTTGTCACATTTGACGATTTATCACCAACAAAAGTCACAACTTGATTTCCAAATTATTCATTCTCTGAATTCTTACGAATTGTCTTAATTAATTTAAGTTATTTAGCAGTTTAAAACAATCACGAGACTCTGAGTTTTTCATCTCAAAATCGGTCGAGGCTTCAAAACTTTGTTTGCCAGCTAGAAAAATTAAAAATGAAAGTTTAAATATATACAGTACTGTGCGAATTAATTGGGGAAAACACAAAAATTTTCACAAATGTTGTTTAATTAGTATAGGTTAACTTAAATGCATGGTATAGCAATCTAATACAAAATATATCCTCCTCTAGCTTGAAAGAGATCCTGTACACGGTTTGACATGAATTCCATTAAATTAAAACATAAATTTTTGATATCGTCATCACGAAACCAAACTTTTATAGCATTTTCAATCATTATTTTCTTTGTTGAGCAGTCCATTTTACTCGCACGTCTCTTTACAATGCTCTA
Source organism: Argiope bruennichi (assembly GCF_947563725.1). NCBI lineage: Eukaryota > Metazoa > Arthropoda > Arachnida > Araneae > Araneidae > Argiope > Argiope bruennichi. The sequence goes on from NC_079155.1 coordinate 3,050,969, forward strand.
CAAATTTTCGATGGGATTTACATCAGGAGAATTACCAGGCTAATCCAAAACCGTTATTTTCTGTTTATGAAAAAAATTTGTTGTTAGCTTAGAATTATGGCATGGAGCATGATCTTGTTGAAAGATACCAACACCACCAGCGAACGTTTGCATCACAAACACAATTTTACTTTCTATTATAGAAATGTATTGTTTAGAGTTCATCATTCCTTCAACTGGTACTAAGCGGTCTGGTCCTCCAGAAGTAAAATAACCCCAAAACATCTGTTTCTGAGGGTGCTTAACTGTTTGAATAAGATATTGTTCCCTGATGGGTTCTCCACCACTTCGCCTGACAAATCTTAGTCGAAACCTTGCACAAGAAAATGTGTTTCGTCGCTGAATACAACTTTTTTCCAATCTTGTGCAGTCCAGGATTGATATTTCCTAGCCCAATCCAAATGTTTTTTCTTCATTGCAGGTGTTAATAACTGTTTTTCGATTGGTTTTCTTGCAAATCCCCCAGCTTAAATAAGCCTTCGTCGAAATGTCGATGAATCCACGCTCACACCAGCAGCTAATAATTCTCTCTGAAGATCTCTCCTTGTTTTGTAAGGATGCATTGTACTATTTCGTACAAGAAATTTGTCTGTTCAAAGTGTGTTCTTGTGCTTGCGTCCACATTTACTCTTTCGTTTTGGAGACACTGTCCCAAAATTCTTTTGCTAATTAATAATCCTAGAAACACTGCATTTTCCAACTCCAACTGCTGCAGCAATATCCCTCACAGTCATAGAAATACGCTGACTAAGGGTAACAATTCCAGTCTTTTTCCTGGGAATGATATCCATTTTTTTATTACAAGTTAGAAGGAGACAATTCACACAAGCGATCACTTCTTACAGCAACTGAAGGGAAAAATTTTCGACCTGCCATGATCACGTGGTCAAACCGATGTCGACTAGTCAAGGGCAGTCGCGCGTACTAAGAAAATGTAGTTGAAAACGGTTTGATGCAGAATATCCCCGAGAAAGAACAATTTTCTTAAAAAATCTGTTTATCCCAATTAATTCGCACAGTACTGTATATATAAAGAGAGAGGGATAGAGATCGATATAGAAGTCTCGTGATTGGTTAATGACTTAAATTAATTAAGAAGGCAAATAATGTTTTAAAAATTAATAATGTTCTCACATGATAACTTGAAATTTGCGATCGTAGAATACATTTTTATTATATTATTACTCTTTTTAGTAAAATTTAGCTTTTTTTATTGCAGTTACTGAATTTTTTAAAATTAAATCGGTGAAATTTTTATGAAATAATCTTGATATATCATATAAAACATAAAATATATACTGCAGAACATAAAAACTTTAGAAATCAATGATTTTTCTTTCTGTTCTTATATTATTTATATAATTTTTTACAAACATGCTTCGATTCAATAAGTATTTTAGTGGATTAATCACTTTTCTTTCAAAACTAAATTTCCAACTTTAGGTAAAATGAATAAAAAATCAGGGAGGCATATAGAACGTAAACATTATTAAAGTATAGCTTTTGTAATAGCGTAAGATATATAAAGCTTTCTAAATAAGTCTGAGATACATTATTCTAAGGAAGTTATTAAGTTATCTACAAAAGATTGAATTGAAATTTTACATAAGTAATAGGTACGAAGATTATGCTGATTGCCAAAAGCGGCTAGTAACTAAATATATCAAATAAACAAAACTTGAAAGATACTGTTGTTGGAAAAATGAGATCATGGATTGTCATGGATACAGCTGAGAGGCAGGCAAAGTCTTATCAAATGTACAGATGACATTTATAATCAAATACGAATATGAAACTTAATTCTTTTTTTTTTTTTCTGACAACAATATTTTCTTCACAGAGCTAAAGGAAACATAACAAGGTCTCATCATATCTAGAGGAAGCAGGATTAATTATTACTTTTCATGTTAAATTTAAATATAAAAACAGAATTTAAAAAAATCTCGTCGGAAAATAAAGAAAAAAAAAAGATTTTTTGTCCAGTTCAGAAACAAAGATATTACAATAGTGAATTAATCAATTAAGAGTTCTCATCATCACTTTATCTATACAAAATTTCTCTAATGAGACCCCTAAAAACTTAACTTTGAATGTAGAATCTGGTAACATTGCCGGCATGATCCTATGATTTCTCTTTCAAAACATCAACAAACATAATTTTTATTTCAACCGTTTATTGTTATTACTTAAACATGAATGAATCATAACTGTACTGTTAAATATTATCAAAACAATTAAAGACGAATTCAATGGATAAGTGAATCAACAGAAGAAACAACAAATGAAGAATTATTGAAAAGTAGATCCAGACAGAATCATCGTGCAGAGTGATAAACTGCTGCAAAAATTAAGCTTTTTGTGCATGTATTCATATATAAACTTGTATTTTCTAAGCATAGGATATTTTTTGTTTTATAATAATGCATAGTTTTATTGAAAAGTTTAAAAAAAATCTTTACATTTCAATATTTATTTCTGTATTTGCACAAGGTCTTAAAACAAATTATGTCTTGGTTTTGACAAAAACATACAAATGTTGAAACGATTAATACCAAAAAATTACGTCAACCTTTATAAGATTAACAACAAAGATCTGTGATCTTTCTCAACATTTCTCAAAGTAAATTAGCAGTTTATTTAGATGGGTACAGTATTTCTGAAAATGTTGGTAGTGATATAGAAGCAAAGCACAGCCAAAAACTTTGTATCTAATTTTTATATATGCAATAACAAATGATATTTGACATGATTAAGATGGAAAGAGTGAATTTCCTCCGCCATATTTAGTAATTTTATTTGCAGTCTTACAAAACTAAGAACTAAAGCATTCTGGAATGACCATCATCATAAGACTGGCAAAAATGCTATGTTCCAAATGAGTTTTTTTATAACATTTTTTTTTTTTAATAAAGAAGAATAATAACAGCGTTCAGAAATAGTCAGACTGTTACAAAAAAGTTTATAAAGCTTCTTATTTTTGAAATTTAGTATAGAACTTATTTGAATGTTTAACAATCTGAAAATTTAATAAAAATCTGCTTTTTAACCTATAAGCAAAAATTCTTACTTTAAAAAAAATATGGAAACAATGATATTGTTTTGAATTTTTACATTCTAAAAAAAATCATTGTTATAAATAGTGTCCAAATTAATTTATCAAAAATTTCTAAAAGCATTCATTCAAAAAATTTTTTTTTTCATCATTGGAAAGATTCTTTTCAAACCTTTAAAACAGTCTTAAAATAAATTTTGTACAATAAAATGCTTTGAAGTTATTCTGAAAACATGTTAGAATTCTATTTTTATTTTTTAAATCAAATTTTGAATCAAAATTTTAAAAAAATCCATTCTTAGGGGGCCTGTAATACTCAGAAAATGAACTATTCAAATTTCATGCTTCAAACTTCAATGGTTTAAGTTAAGCTTTGCTCAGGATGAACCTGTAGATGTAAAGAGAGATTTCATTGGGAAAGAATTTCTAAGTTATAGAAAGAAAAAGAGCAAAAATCATTATAAAATGATAGAATTTGAACCATGCAAAATAAAAGTTTTCACAAACTTTTATTTTTTATTTCTTTAAAAAATTTTAAGAGCCAGATGCAGCATTTTTTTTTTCCTTAGTAAAAATTAACATTTGTTGAGATTGGCTCAACAAAAAATAATTTTCAAATGGATAGGGACATTCAAAAAACGGATAGGGCATTCAATTAAATGAAATCACAATCATTGAAAATCTATGCCTTCAAGTTAAAATATATAAGATTTTATGCAATTGACAAAGATAATTACACAATGGAATTACAATTAAAAAAAGTACAGTAAAATTTCTTTAATAATTCGTTCAAAGGATTACTCCAAAACCACTTATTATTAAGAATGCTGATCAAATATATAGCATAGGTGGAGTATTTATTTCCTTAGTATGGGGGTTCCATTCCCTATACTAATCCAAAGCCATCGAAATGAACATGAATGTTCCTGCAACTTCTAGAGGCCTTTATTTAAGCTTTTGTATGAAGCATCTTCTAAATTCTTTTGAATTTCTTAAATAGTTCTTTTGTTAATAAATTATTTTGAGAACTGCAGTTAATCATAATTGCACATTTGATTACTATAGAAAAAGCAAAACAAATTTTTTTTTTCTTATTATTTTATTACTTAGGATTGCAATACTTTGGTAATAAAAGAATAAGAAAAAAAGTATATAGAAAATAAGGAAAGAATATAGAAAAAAAAAAAAAAGAGTTGGTGACAATAGACACTATATATATTGTATGCTCTAACCCATTAAAAGAACTTAAAATTTTATTTCAAAGCATTTAGGGGGAAAAAATCTTCAGTTACCATATGGTAGATATAAAGTAGACATATAGTTGTGGCATAATAATCAGGGATCAAGTGGGCCAATATTAGATGTCCTGAAAAAACATTTAGAGCATGTTTGGTTACTTTTTAAAGCGGAACATGAGAGGAAGAGAAAAAGTATATTTTGTCTCAAGTGCTGCTTATCCTTGCTATATATCTGGAATTATAAACAATTATATATTGTATGAATATTGTTAAGACCATTTTGTCAAAATATAGCTAACTTTTGCTATCTTTAACACAAGACTTCTTCAATTAAGAATCAAGATTCCATGCAAAGTTATATAGAACAGCGTTGGGGTTGCAGAAAATTCTACAGTACCTTCTTATTTCAGATTCTTCAATATTTCTAAACAAAATAGTTAAAAAAAAGTTATCTGAAATTAAAATATTTTGCTAAAACTCATTGAATAATTATTATATTAACTTAAATTTCATTTACAATTAGTCAGTGATTAATTTTTCCATTCTAGGGCCACAGAAATTTTCATATAAAAACAATAATCAAGGATATATGTATATACATTTCTCTGAAAGTTTTTCCCATAAATGTATAAAAGTCACAAAAACTTTTAATGGCTGCATATAAGTTTATTTCAGCTTATATGTTGTCAAAAGATTTCAATATTGTCAGTAATTTAAAGACTGTATTCTATCAAAGTACTAAATGTGTGTAATCAACAAAGGGAACAAACAATATGCATAAGTGTCCAAACATTAGTAATTAGAATGCTGTTTATTTAAATCACAATAGCCTATTGGTATAATGCAAGCAAACTATTATCAACCCTTATCATATCTTAAAAAATATAATTTAGAGATTTTTCTGTAGCATTATTTTAAAATACTGAAAATATTAAGTATGGGTTCAAAAAATCTTATCAAATAAATTTAATAAAATACAGAAGAAACAACAAAAGCAAAATAAAAATAATGTTTTCAGAAGCATAAATTGTCATATCTTATGAAGTATAAAGCAAAAAATATCTTACGAATGCATCTCAAAATAAAATATCAAAAAAATGTAACAAACATCAGTTGATGTCAGGACTGATATTAACTATTTCATCATTATAACCGTTAATGTCAAAAATCATTTCTCTTATATATGAGCAATTTACGAAATGCGTTTTAATAATGTCAAAGAATTTGGATATGTGATATTGTTGCTGTGAAATTGAATAGTTTGTGTGTGATACTGAAAAGTTTGCTGCATATAAATAGCAAATCAATTCTTTAATAAAAAGATTGGAAAGTTTAAATTAAAAATAATATCTACATATAAACATAAATACTTGAATATAATATCTACATATAAACTTACTTCAGATATTGTTATTAATTGATATTGCGATTTGGAATCACTCAGCACATTAATCCAGCCAATTGTTTCTAAGAGCCAAGAAATGCATTTTTCAGGCTGGCTAATATCACCTTTTCCATTGAGACGTCCAGTCAGAAAGCATTCATACAATGCTGCACATATCATCTCCTTATCTCTATGATTAAAAATAAATAAATGTATATATAAATAATATAATCTTGTCTATTTTCCCATCAGTTGATTGTACTCAAAAATGAATGACATAATTATTGCACATTAAGATTTTAAATGAGTGAATATTGAAGTTATAGCATTGTTGATGAGATATTAATTTTATTCTTATATAATGCTTTTTTTCTGTTTTTCCCATTGTTTTATTATTCAGAAAGAGTGCAAAAATTATTGAATTGGAATGACAAAGACAATTTATTGTAAGAAAACAAAAGATTATAACTTCAACTAAGTTATAAATATGTAATTAAGCTAATAAATATGCTATTTTAGTAAGATTGAATAGCAAGGAGATAAAAATAAGTGTGCATCAAATATTTTCACAAAGATATTTATAGATAGATTAGACAAATATAAATATAGTTAAAATTGTTACAGGTATGAAAAACGAGAATAATTTAACATAGGTGACTATGTTAAAAAGTCACTATTTTTGTTGCAAAAATATGAATTTTAAAATAAATTTAATATTATTAATATGTGAACAGTCTGCTTTAGAAAACAGGTTTAATTTTATTTTTCAGTCTTAAGTTTCTATATCTTTTTTGGGAAGAAAAAGTCAATCATACATAATTAGTTATTACATACATCTTTAAATGCTAATCTGATTTCCCAAATTCTAATTTTTGAGAGAATTTTCTTATGAAAGAATCTTATGAATAAAAATCTAAATCTTCAAATTTGGAATAATAATTTCTCAAAATGTTTTGCAGTTCCTAAACAAAAGAATAAATAATCTATTTATTTAAAAATATTCAAGAGTTATTTTAATATTCCACAATGAAAAAAAAATGTTATAGTTTAATATTTAAAGAGTGGATAGGAATAGCTTTTTTTTTTTTTAAAGTTCAGAAAAGAAATAATATATTTCTTAAGCTTGTTAATGGCAAAATTTTAAGCAAATAATTTGATAAATTTCTAAACTAGAGGAATTTTGCTTTTTATCCCCCCCAAAGCATTTTCTTAAATTTTTTTTAAATTTTTTCTGTCAATTAACTCATATATTTTGGTTTCATAAATGTGATTTTAAATCTTTTATGAAAAATTCAAAAACGTAACTATTTTAGCAAATCTTTCAAAAAAGTTCAGCCCAAAAGTAGTTAAGGATTTTAGATTTTAAAGTAAGTTACAAAACAAATATTTGACAATATTTCAACTTTCATTCTTAAAAAACTTAAATACACAAAAACATGAATAGATAAATAATATTAATAAAAAAAACCCCATGAAATAAGGGTGCATTTCTTTTTTCTAACATACTGAATTGGTAAATGTTTTCCTTCTTCAATGCAGGGCCTCAAATCAGAAAGTTTTTTCTGCCCTGTTTGGACTAAGTAACATAATACTGCAGTCAAGCTAGTTACATCAGAGCCATTCTTAGAAACTGACAATAGAGATTCCACATTTCTGTTTGATAAGTGACTAAATATTTCTGATATCCATCTTAGATGCTTTTTAAGTAGGTTCCAATCCTTCTTGAAATATTTAAAAATAGAAATAAATGCATCCTGCAAAACATTCAGAGTTTGTGGTTTTGCTGCTACTTCCAAAAATGCTTCTTGAATACCCTGAAAATAAATATTAATTAAAAATGATTATGAGTATGGCCTAAATTATATTTATAATATTAAAAAGAATATATATATATATTTATTTACCTGCATTGTAATACTGCCTAATTCTTCCAAGTTTTTTTCTTTTTTGATAGTGAAAGGAATAATAGTCTGGAAGAAAACTTTTAATTTTGATGGTGGCATTACTTGAAATATGCTAGGTATGTTTTTCAATAGGAAATGCTGGCCATTCACCTAAAAAAAAGCATTAATTATGAATTTTATTTTTTCAAATATTCATATTCCTTCCATATGTATTATGTATATCACAGCTGTAAATGCAAACTTCAAGAAAAAGGTGAGAGACAGTCCTTTTGGAACAATCAGGATTAAAAATAATAAGAATTAAAATATTATAATAACATATCATTGCATAAATAATTCAAAATATGGAAACAAATTAGTAAATTTTTTTTTAATTATTTGCAATAGATATATTTATAAAATGCTAAACAGATGTAAGAGATGTTTAAATTTGTGCATATGAATTGCAATATAGGATGTCCCTAAAAGCCATTTATAAACTTTATTTGCTTATCTGCCAGATCATGATGAGCCAGTTTTATGTAGGAATTTGCATCCATTAACGGGAATGCAGAGCACAAGGCTTGTTATAGGTATATACATATAGTTTCAATAATTCACATAATTTTTAAATAATGATATTAAGTTTAATTAAACATTGATAGTAGCAGTATGGATAAAAATGGGAAAAAATAAGACTATTCTCACTGTATTCTCAATGAATAAGAAGAAATTTATTTCAAGTAAACTAACTTATCCCAAATATGGAAAAATAGCTTTTAATTATAAAAAATTAGGTATTTAATGATTAATCATAAAGCCTTCATTATACTTTCACTAGGTGTCAATGGTTTATGAGTAGAATTTTAAGAAATTTATTCCATTATTTGGACTTCTATAGCATATAAACTACTTAAAATTTCATTTTTATTTATGCAAATTTGTAGCATATCAAAAACATATCACAGCCCCTAGGTTAAGAATTCTAAAATAATTCAATATACATACAGGTAAAGTGTGATATAAAGGAGGACAGCAATACAATGACAAAAGATTAGTTGCATATGGAGAACCTTTAGCCTGATTCAGAGCAATGTTCAATGCAGCCTCAATTAAAAATGGATCTAAACATGAAAAGAAATGAAAGGTTATTCAATATATATATATATATATATGACAAAAAAACTACAATAATAAAGAAAGGAAAATGATTTAATCTATTTGTAATTAATCTTACTTTCAGTCTGCTGTAGAAATGGAGACAAGACTATAGACCAATTTAATGGTGGCAAAGGTTTCGAAAATGTTCCCACTAACGCAGTTAAACTTGACAAAATTTGAAGATCATTTTGCTTAGTTTCTTCATCTAAAAATGAAGTTAAAAATATTCTGATCATTTAGCATACTAAAACACAATTTATAATTAAAAAAAAAAATGCAACACTTTGTTTCATCCAAAAGAATTATATATTGATAGCTTGAGTGCTTAACATTTTTATTTATATACTAAAATACCACAAAAATGTTGAAATTATATTTTGAAATTTTATTTAAGTGTACATATTTATTCAATATTAAATAAACTAAGAAATTACCTAAAAATACAAATACAGTGAGATCTAAGAATCTGAGAATTGGGGCTGACGTCTGTTGAGATTCTGGAAAATTAGGATTACCAAGGATTTTCAGTAAAATATTAAATGCAGTAAAGAATTGGTTTTGGATCTTTGTAACAGTATGAAAAGGCCTGGCAATAATTAATATGGTACAATGCAGCTGTAGGCAAACAAAAATTGAGTACTGTCTGGAGTGGAGTGATTCACAAACATTTAGAGAGCATGTAATAATAAATGGCAGGGAGGGGGTTCCTTGTTGAGTTGAGTCTTCTTAAGTTGAATCAGTGTTCATTTCACTGAAGTTGTATGTATTGTCCTTATGAGGACAATCATTGTTATATTGTGCCAAAGATTTGAAGTGTATGTCAGTGAATGTTTAATTTTTGTTCAAAAAGAGTATTGTTGTTTCCACAAAATACTGTTTTCATGGCTAGAATTAAAATAGGCTCAAAGAAAGTGAAAAAGATGTTTTGATAGATTTTTGTATAATATGCGGATACTTCTAATGCATTTCAACTGGTGCTACGAATGCAGAACAATAAGCTGCTGCCATGCTGATCGACATTATGCCTATGAGGTGCTGGTGCAGCATCATATGGAGCAGATTTAGTTCCTTATGACAAAAGAAGATAATTGATTTTGCTCCTACAAATTAAATTCCTAATTGGCATTCTGAAGTATTAGATATTCTGAAATATAGATAAATCTTTGTTTTGGATTCATAATTAATGCTTTCACTTCATCTTTTAATAAATTTTTTCCAAAGAATCAAAACATGCTCAGTTTATCTGAAAATTTAGATTCCTAGATTAGGATTATTGAGGTTCTACTACATATTAGATGGAATAATTATTTTAGGAAAATAAGTGAATTATTATAATAATATTTTTTTAATCTCTTAATTTGTCAACAGACTTTTAATAAAATTCATAACTGCATTAATACACATTTCTTTTCAAAATATCATAGTATACATTTTTAAGCACATTAAAAATAGTGTGTATATCTTACATATTATAAAAATAAAACAATTTTAATTAATGCCAACAGCAAATGACAATAAAACTACTTACCTGTTGTATTTCGGTAGCTAAGAATATTCTTAATTAAGGGTTTTAGAACACTCTTCTCATTCAGATATGAATAATTTGCTGGAACTAATATAATAATTTATTACATACAATTGAAAAAACAGTATTTGAAAAATATTTTAAGAATTAATTAATAAAATAAAGAGTATTCAACCTGATTCTTGAGATTCTTGCTGTAAAGAATGTACAGAATATAGTCTTCCAACTTCCCAGGAGGAAATGTTTTGCAATCCTGTATCTCGACTAGCATTAAGCATTTGAAACATGAGTGAAACTAGATCATTTACTGCAGTCATATCTGCACCCTCTCTGGTTTTGCTCTACAATTTGCAATAGAATTTCTTATTTAGATAATTCAAATAGTAAGGGTAAAAATAAGTGATTTTTAATGCATAAAATGAAATTAAAAAAAACTTCCAACTTTTATTTTTGGTTTAATTTTGCATTGAAAGATAAGGAAAATTTTACTTCTATATATAAATGCAAAATTTTATTAGTTTCTGCAAATTTTGGAATTATTAATTAATAACATTTTGTATTTTATGCTTTCTATTCTAAGTTACGGCAATATAGTTCATAGAAACAATTAAAAAAATTCTTTTAATATCATAGGTTTAATTAAATACTATTAATTTTTTTTCAATCCCATCTACAGATTGCTACTATATAAACTTATATTTTACAAAACTGATTGCACAAAGGTTTATTAAATATAAAATTTGTAAATAATCAATACCTGTAAAAGTCCTCTACCAGAAGAATATAAAGCACAAAGTCCATTTAATGCAGCAATTCTATGAAGTGTGTTTCTTTTCTGTAAATATAACCAGAAACTATATATTAGTTTCAGCTCTTTAAAAGAAAATAGTAAGTGGTACCAAAATAAGAAATCAGAATCTAAAACAGTTCATTTCTAAAAATTGCCTCTTTCAATTAATGTCCAATATTAGAAAAATACACTTTTTTCATAATATTTTCTTTTTGTATAAATACATGGAAAAGAAAAGAAAATTAAAAAAAAAAAATATTTCCTACCAAAATCACAACACAATTTCTATAATGCTTAGTATATCATATCTTAAGAATTAATGAACAAAATGTTCTTTCTACATTATCAATTAAATAATTAAATTACATTTAATTATTTAAGAATTCAAAAATATTTACTCTGAACTATCAACTCTATTTAATCATATCAAACCTTTTATAAAACTTTACAACTTACTTAAAATACATCTTTATGAACTATCTGGAAAAAAATTATGAACTATCTTTATTATAGACAAAATTAATGTACCCAAAGGCAAATTAGAGCCTTTCAATGGTGATCAAGAGGATGAATTTGAAGCTTATAATTAGTTTTTAATTATGTCATTCAAAAGAAAACTAAGAATTCTTAATGGAGGGAAAAAATAAAAAAATAAAAAGGCCTTAATACTTTTTTTCTCCCTCACTTTCTCTTCTTCCACATATCAAATTACCACGTTCTTACAAAAATCGGATTTAAAAAATAAATAATCAACATAAAAAATGCACAAATTAAAAAGAAACACACAAAGAAATACTGTGAATCTCTCCTACATATGTTTTATACAGATGACAAATACTATAATATTTAACTTCACAAACAACTAATTAAAAATAACTTTATAAATACCCACTTTAAATAATAATTCACATAAGTTCTTAAATTTAATAAAAAGTCTTTATGCTCATTATGTTTTATATAATAATCTATTTCATGACATTTTAATTATTCTAAAATAGATATCTTTGAACTTCATGTTTCCAAAGTTGCATTTTTGAAATTTTATGGCATTGGATTAAGATAAAATAAAATATTCACACAAAGCTAATCACAGCTACCCACTCATTACAGAAAATAATCACACTAATCATACAATTAACAAGCCTTATTCAAGATATGGTTAAAATTAATAAATAAATATAATAAAATGTAAATACCTCAGATACAACAGTGTTAAACCATTCTTTCTGTAGTTTTTGTTTAATTTCAGAACCTAAAGGATTTCCAAGTTTCTCTAGAGCTTCAATTAGCAATCCAGAAGATATAGATACACCAGAACACTATAAATATTTCAATTTTTAAATAAAATATAGCTCTCAAGAAAAACTTTTATGTTTATTCACAATAAGATATCAATGCTAACCTATAATTTAAGCTAATCAATAATACATTAAAACTGTAATAGAATCATTTAATGACAAACAGATATCATAAATAATTATGGCATGCATTATTCACAATAAAAGGAAAAAAAGTTCTATAATTTTATAAAAAAAATATTTTTCCTTTGAAGATAAGAATATAAACTGTAAGCAAGCTGAAGTCAGTTACTATCAAAGTAAATAAAATTATGCAAAAGCAAAAAGATTAAAGATTGTTGTATACCTGAGGCAATTCAGCTTGCTTTTCTTCAAACCAACTTGCCAAGTTACATATATTTTCAATAGGCATACAGCTTCCTTCAACAGCACTTATCATCATAGCTGATACACAAATACTTAACACCTAAGGAAGGAAATTCTATTATTATTCATAATTTATTTGATTAAATAATATGCATTTGTACATTAGTACAAAATGTAAAATTACGCAGCTGAATTAAAATCTTTGAGAATTATAATACACAAATATATTATTAAAAAAATTCAATACAGGAAAATACTGAGTGCTTATGGTAAGTAACCTCAATTGCAATGAAAAAAAGAGGTGCTTTAATACAATGAACAATTTTTTTTATCAATTATTTGTTTTTTAAATGTTTATTTTCTCCTTACAACACAAATGGAATGAAAAATTATATTATAAGATTAGATTGAGAAATACTGTTTATAATTACAACACAAGGTTAAAGGATTTCTCTTAAATCCCAAATGCTACAATCATATGAAAATTCTTATATTCTCCTAAAATGAAAATGAAACTCCAAGTTTTTCACACAAGTAAATTTTGAACTTTCATAAAGATTCTTTAAAACAAAAAGGCCTTCAGAGATATGTGATTAAGAAATTAAATTGAAAATATTTATAATTCTTTCTAAAGGCTCCTAATTTTGCAGCTTAAAAAAATAATTAATGGCATTCATCCCTTTTACAAGGTAGAGAAGACAAAACAACTGTAGATAATGAAATGAAAAGGATAGGTAAAACATTTGAATACATTTTTAAAAAATTTTTAAATGTACCTCAAAGCTCATTGATGAAACTTCCTCTTCCTTCAGTTTCTCATGGAGTAAATTGCATGTAGTTGAAACCCAATCTTTACTTTCTTCAAGCGAATTATGAGACAAAGAAGCCACAGCTATTGTCAAACTGATTAGGGAACATGATCTATAAATAAATAATATATTAAAATAAATTTCAGATCAATTTTTTAACTTCAATCTGAGAGGAAATTATTAAACTTCAACTAACCAAACAACTATATTTTAAAAACAGACTTATAAAATATTTAAAGATAACATGAAATCTTTCTGCACCAGAGTTTCTGTACAATATCAGGTATGTTTTATAATTTTTCTAATATCTTGGATTATTGGCATTATTATGCAAAGTTTCAATCTTCCAAATGACATATATATATATTTTTATACATTCAATTATATAATGTGTTTAGAAACATACAAACTAAAAAAAAAATCAATATTGCCTATTTTTGATATTAATACATATCTGCAATTACTACAAAACTTTAAAAAAAAATTAGAATTTTTATTAAAATAATATTTAAAAAAACCCTATTTAATATGTAAATAAAAAAAATCATACCTTAGCTATTAATAATGAATAAAATATTTGCAGTGACTATAAAAAGAAAATATGATTTTTATTTGATTAAATATTGCAATATGACAAAATATTTTGATTTTATTACAACACAAAAAATGTACTGTCAAAAAGACATTTTTTTAAAAAAAAATCAATATAAATAAGAGAAAATATTATAAAACATTTGTACCATTAAAAAAATTTTCAATGGTATATATATATATATACACACACATTTGCTATTTAAATTCTTTCAAAGCTATCAAAGAAAGGGGGGGGGGAGTTGCTCAGTTTTTAATTAAAATTTCAAAACATTAACTTGGAGGAACACATTCCCAATCTCCACAGTATATTTGTTTCTTTTAAAATAAAGAAATAACCAAATTTTATAATTTTAGGTCCAGGGAACTGCCCTGTAGAATGTGCCAATGCATATAGAAAAACACAAACATTTTGCTTCAATTAGCAAAGATGTTCTGCAATAAAAATTCAAGAATGAAGAAATATAAATAAATGGTTATTCATAAAGGATTATTGTAGCAAAAATATATGATTGCCATTTAACATATCAGTTGTTTTTAGAATAATTCACAATAGAATTATTCTAATTACAGAATTAATCAGAATTTTGAAATAGAATTCTCTAATTATAGAATTCTTATTTTAGGTTAAAAATATTTGAATATTTAAAATATTAAAAAAAAATTAATATAATATATAAAAATAGTTCTAAAATCTATTTAAAAAATGTACATTATAATTACAGTGTACAGATAAATGAGGACTTAAAAGAATCTGGAAAATACAATATTTTATTTTTTCTCTCACAAAGTTTCTTAAATCATAAACTAATAAGATTTTGCTGTATTTTATAACAAATGAATCAGCAAATCATAAAAAATGCTGATAGTTAATCAATAAGCACTTATTAATAATCATAAAACAGTAAATGCCTTATGACTTAAACTAAACATATATTAATTTGATTGATTAACTATCAATATTGTAAAAGTGTTATAAAATAAACAACTGAATCAAACTTCTATACTATAAAAAAAAAGAAATATCAATAAAAAAATTAGTGTGAATATTAAATCCACAGATATTGTATTGAAATTCTTAAAATGATAAGAATGATAAAAGTGATTATCTGAGTGACTAGTGATTATCTGAGACACTAAAACATTTAAAAATAAAAATAATAAAAGATTTTTTTTTTCTTACACAAAACACTTACTGTGGAGTATCTTCATAAAAACACAGCTTTTGAATTTCTTTTGAAGTATTTAATAACATTTCCATCTAAGAAAACATAAAAATTTTTTTTAATTTGGAGAAATAAATTCACAAAAATGTTTTTAAAAAATAAAATTCAGAATGAAATAAATTTATTTTTATACACCATTATTTAACTTGTTTCACGTTAGTAAAAATAAAATTCTACAATTGATTTTTTTTTTTTTTTTTTGAACTCGATTGATGATAGGTGAAAGTTTCAAAATTTCGCACATTTATGTATTTTTTTTATGACAATGCCTTATTTTAATAATATCAGAAACTATATTTGGAAGTCTGGTGGCACAAACTTGAATGTAAAAATTGATGTTTGTACAGTTGTTATATTTTATATGCACATATATGATAAATGGCATTAAACTAAAAAGAGACAATGCCCAATACATGACAAAATGATTATAATTGTAACTTTGGCTTGGTGTAAATATTTAAGTAACCGTTTTTGTAGCTGGTTAAAAAAATTGCTATCCGATTTCAAATCTTGTGTAAAGGCCAGACACAAAATTTGAAAGATGCCTTTTCATCAAGTTCAGATATCAAGAATTTTATTTATTTCAAATGTGTAACATAATTGGATTTTATAACAGATTATCTGTAATTAATGATGTCTACTGTTGAGCCAAATTTTGACGCACCTGAAAAATCTTAACCTAATATTATTATATATGAAATAGCTAAATTTGAATTCAAAAGTCAATTTTGACTGTAAGGCCAAATCCTTCCTCTGGGATTTGTTATTTTGTCTGGTATGCATTTGGATATTTATACAGGATGTTTCAAAACTAATGGTCCATACTATAAGGGGTGATAGAACTCTCCAAAACAAACAACTTTCACCATGCAATGTGGTGTCGGAAAGCAAACGTCAGGCAGCGAGAGGGTGCTTGCTTTGTAGAAATGGAGAATACAATAAACACCAAGAACAACAATATGAAGACAAAGAACCTTTATTGATAACAAATGCTCAAATGAGCAGCCGGCAGCTGCAATACAGGCTTCACATCGGGGATGCATTGAATCCCACACACGTTGGAATATTCCTGGCTTATTATGAACGTCTGTGCTTCAGGCCTAATTCGGGCTACGAGGTCCTCCGGTAACGCGATGAGCGTCTCGTATACGACACCTTTTAGCTATCCCCAGAGAAAAAAAAATCTAAGCAGGACAAATCGGGAGATCTGGGAGGCCAAGAGACTGACCAACCGTGGCCAATCCATCTGTTCAGAAAGGTAGTATACAGGTAGTTTCGTACATTCCTGGAAAAATATCTGGTGCTCTGTCGTGCTGGAACCACATGATACCTCGAACATTTGCTGGTACATGTTGCAGTAAATCAGCAACACTTGCTGGAGGAAGATGAGGTACTTTTGTCCATCTAGGCGGTCTGGTAACAGATACGGCCCAATTAAGTGACCGTGGATCAATCTTGTCCACACATTCACGAAGAATCTTTACTGGCTACCACTCGAACGTGTACCATGTGGATTTGTTGCAAACCGTACATGATTGTTGTGCATATTAAATACGCCATCACTCGTGAATGTAGCTTCATCAGTGAACAGGACAGATGCTGCAAACTGGGGCTACAGTATGCACTGTTGTAAGAACCAACGTGCAAATGTTACACGTTGTGGAAAATCAGTTGTCTGTACGGCCTGGACTCGTTGGAGATGGTAAGGATGTAACCTTTCCTCATGCAGCACACACCATACTGTCGTATGGTGGTCCCTATGTTCCCGAGCTATTGATGGTTCAGGCTGATTGTCCACTACCTTCAAGACTGCCTCTACTCGATTTGTCGTTCTCGTGATCGACATGTATCTTGTCTTTCGCCGCGAAATAAACCTGTCTCTGAGATTTGCCTGTGTAAAAGTTGAAATGTTCTCCGATCGGGTTACGCCCTGTTCGGAAAGCATATCTGGTAAAGTCTTACCGCTTTTCTTCCATTTACACGTCCGTACATGAAGTGCATATCTGCCTTCTCCAAATTCGAATAGAGAGGCATCTCTGGCGAGGAATAGCGTCAGAATGATGGGCTCTGCGAAAGACGGATGATTTATCTACTTCAGACGAAGCGCCCTCTCTCGGCTTTCTGACCCCACATTGTATGGTGAAAGTTTTTGTTTTGACGTGTTCTATCGCCCCTTATAGTATGGACGGTTAGTTTTGCAATAACCCGTATATTTTAATCATGTTTACGTGTATTTTTAAAATGGCATATCTCTCTAGAGGAAGAATAGAACATCTCTTAAAATTAACTGTTAATAACCTACAGACATTAATGCAGGTGATTATTTCAAAATTATATAAAGGATGACATTTTACAAAGTGGAAGTTATGCTGAGATGTTTGTGACAAAATCATTTACCACCATAATTAATAATAGAAAAGAAAGGGAAGGAAACATTAAAAAAAAGGAAAGGAATCTTTTGCTGCTGTAAAAGTCAAGAAGGATTGAAAAAAAAAAAAAAAAAGAGATAATTCAAGTTAGAAAAGCTTAGATTACAAGCTGCAATTCAGAATAGTATAAATAAAGGTAGTTTATTGAATTCCTAAATTAGAATTCATTCCTAATTTATTTCCAAAATTAGAAATCAAAAAATTGATACATTATTTTGATTTTTAAAGAAAATGTTATTCTTTTGTGCTTGAAATACTTCTTATTTGAAAAGCAGTTGTTATCTAAATATTCCAAAAGCAAATTGGGTTATGTATTTGATCCAAAATGATGCAGATAAATTAATTGTTATTAAAACAGGCTAAGAAATGAATATGATAAAACTTTGCTTTAAAAATGATTTAAGATGAGTGCAAAAGGATTCCAAGAACTCTTTTGATGGCACCATATGTTGATAGTACGTGATATGATTTTTATTTTGAACTGAAAAACTTTTTTGAAAGGTATATAGAATTATAGAATACAAAGTTTGAATAATTGTTACTAATAATTGTAGATTAAATAGAATGAAGAACATTAGAATATATTTTGAATTTAAATAGTATACATTTCCTTGATTGTTGACATACTTGGATTATGCCAATGGAGATAGCAAGACAAGATAAATTTCTAAGACATTAAAGGCACAAATAAAAGAAACCCATCAAACGGATGCAAGAAAAAAGAATATTTTGAATAAAGAAGTTAAGCACAAATTTCAAAATTTCTAACTCTCAATGAATTTTATCACAAAAATGAAAACTCCGACAGTCAAGAATGGATCCTAGTTATTTGTATGGATGTAGAAATCCAAGATTCATAGAGCAAATTGCCTTATTTATTCCTTAAAAACACAGGAAATATAAAAATTGATGTAGTTAACTTGCACTGATATTTTACACAAGTAGTTCAGATACTAATTTTGGAATTTTATATTCATGGGCTTTGCAGAATAATTTGCATGTTTAAACAGCAGAACTAAACACTCAATTGCTGGAAGCATTATACACTTTTCTTCAAGAGAAAAGACATAAATACAGAACCAAACAAATACAGAAAAAAAAAATGAAGCACAAACATATAAATACAGAACTTGAAGAAAAAATAATTTTTACAACTCTTATTGTTATCCTATCAGAGAAGAGAAGTAGAACAACTTTTGGATTTTATTTCTTACAAAATACTAGCATCATATTTGATATTATAAGAAAAAGGCAGAGCTTTAATAGTAATCGCTGGAAAATAGTTGAGTTTGCAGAAGATGCTTTTGATTCAGGAAAAGAAGTTCGAAAAATTTCAAAGCAGAACTATTATAGGAGAAAAAAAGAAAAAAAAAAAAAAAAAAAAAAAAACAGCAGACAATATAAGGAATTGTGTTCAAAACAATCTTGACAGATATCAACATTTTTCGGCCTGAGGATTTCGGCTAAGAAAAGAGAAGATAAAATTGTTAAGACTTTGGTATTTTTAGATTTCAAAAATACAATAGAGGCAAAAGCAAAGTAAATTAAAACTATTCTTAAAAGTTTCTCCAGTGCTTCATGGTACCAATAAATGGTAAGGTACCCTACTATCTGTTTGTGTTTGTATTACAAACATCCATATTTTGTAATTCTCAAAAATAGTTTTAGAAATTATTTTTATAAGAATATTAGGACTACCAGATCAGCTGCAGTTGCTCTTTAATCAAATTTGAAACTTGATATGGATATATGCATATAATATAAATAGGAATAACTTTTTTCTAATCGTTTGAATACAAACTTGATATTGATTTTAATTTTTGATTAGTGCACAATTTTGATTCCTGCTTTTTGCAATCTAAATGCTCACAATATAAATACTATCTTAGCCAAATTTAAGGAATCTTTTTAAAATTATATAAGTTTTGAATGTATTTCTAGATCAATCTTATTTTCTGTTTCTTGCTTTCTTATTTGACCTTCACTACTGTTCTGGTCTTGGTTCTAGTATAAAAATCTTAACTTCTAAAACTAGTTCCTTTATAATTATGCAAAGAATAATTGCCTGTATCTTTTACAAAGAAAAATATTTCATCTGATTATTAAAGTTATCCTTTCTATAAATGACTATAACTATCAATTGGTTAGTTTAGTAAAAATTTAGTTCCATATTTGAAGTGCAAGAAAAAAGTGATTTCAAAATTCCATAATATTTGCAATAATTTGCAAATTAAAACCAAACAGTAGAAAATAATTAAAATGTAAAATTTCTACTTTTAAATGCAATAATAAAAGAGTATTTAGATTTATTATTATTATTATTATTTGTAAATTTAATACAATTACAACAACACCAAATAATAAAACATAAAAAAATGATTACTTACTTGGGCTTCACCAGCTTCAGTAAAACCAATTTCACAAAGTGATCTAATGAGAAGTCCTAAACCTAAGCCAGAGTAAAAACTTAAAACTGGTGAACTGTGAGAAAGGTTTTCAATCAAGCTGTGGAATAATGTCGGTATAATATCACTTAAAGAGTTCAATAGAACAGATGTCAACATACATAGGGATGCACAACTGCAACCAATAACTAGAAACCCAGCACTAGAATTTGCTCGAGATAAGTGCTGCAGGAGAAAAAATAAACATCTATAAATAATCATGAAAGTGAATTTACAGGACTGGAAAATATAGTATTTTAAAGAGTAATAATATAAAAATATGAAATTTAAATCCTATACATAGTAATAGTTTTTTTTTAAATATGAAAACTAACACAAAGTAATAAATGAATCATGATCAATAATAATATGCTCAGCATTTGTGATATTATTCTTTCATTTTTTTTTTCTTTTATAATTCCAGTTTTTAAAATTTCATTTTATTACCAAGATATAGTTTTTTCCCCACAAAATCTTTTTATGTAGTTAACTAAATGATAGTAAATTTCATATTACTTCATATTTATTAATAATAAGGGAGAATGTGTGTGATGTAGGGGCTTTACAGAACAGACTAAAAACTACCTAATTAAAAACAAACCTCAGGGGAAAGTGTGCAGAGAGAAAAATGCGCACTCAGCTGAATATTCTTGAAATTTCAATTAATAATTATGCAAAATTTTGATATTTCCTCACCATGACTACTGAATATATTAAAGCACAAAATTGAGTTTTCCACTAACTAAAGTTTTTAAAAAATTATCTTTTTAATAATGCCATTTTTTTTTATCATACAACTTTTTGTTTATTATCAACTAATTTTTAAAAATATTTTATTTTTACAACAGTATATTTCATTCTTGATATGAAACTCAAATTGCTTTGATTGTTACTACAAATATTTTATTGAGAATTTTTTCCCAATTGTTGCTGAATTGACCTTTATATTGCTGATGAAATATAAAGGTATGGTTGAATTTTCCACGCTGAAAAATTTTCTATTTAAAATATAATTTATAATTTTTTTAAAAAAAATTATTATATTTACAAATGAAATTTGATTCTTTATATAAGTAATTATGAATTTTTTTAAAAAATGCATCTGCTTTTAAAGACCATTGTTCTTTTTTTTTTCTAATATAATTTGATCCATAAGACATTCCCTGACACAGTGAAAATCATGAAAAGGCAGCATATACAAAATTTCAATACTGAATGATTCTACTTTTCATCCATACATTTTTAATAAATATGTTTAAATTCAGCAAAAAAGTTATTACATTTTTTGAAGTTTATTCACTATCATTTCAATTTAATGTTCCAATCATAAGTGAGATGATAGAAAATTATGAAGATGCATAGCAAGGAATAGAACGATGAGAGGTTTTTCTAACATAATATGATTTACATGTCTATCAAAATTTAATGTTTAAAAATACTTTTATTAGAAGTATTTCCTAAAATATTTCATTCAAAATGTTAGCAATCATCAATCCCAGGGACCAGATGATTACCAAAGGAAGGTGGAGAACTAAGAAAATACTAAATAAGAAATATAAGCAGCACATAAATATTCAAAATTTTCAAAGTTCAGTTGCTTAATTCTATTTACATTACTGATATTCAAGCAAATCATAACTGAATTTACAATCAACCTGAATGGGAATTTAAAACCAGGACATAATTGTACAACGATTTTTCTCGGTTTATATTAAATCATGGTTTTAATCTAACAAACCGAAATTATTGTAAAACATACCATATTGAAAAACTATTTAAGACTTGCAAATACTATTAATCATTACTAACATGCCATCGTAGCTTTGTTATATGTCAACATGTAAAGATCAATAAAAAAATATGATTTCTTCATTTTTATTTATTTTAAAAAATGTGCAGGAAGTTGCCCCTATCAATGCACATTTACTCTGATAATGGACTTTTTCTGGCTTAACTTTTCTATATAAACTACCTTTTCAATAAACAATATATAGCAGTCTGTCGTCTACTTTCTGTTTCTGAATTACCAGCTCATACGCATGGAAATAAATTAACCGACAGGCAGCAACAATGATTAAATGATTTTAAAAACTGATGCTTATCTATATTGCTCATCCAAATCCAAATTTTATTGATCATGCTCACTATATCTTTAATTTTTCACGTGCAAGTGCACATTGATGGAAAATTGGGGTTTTCCCTTTGATGGATTTCAAAGGGAAAAAAATTCGAGATTAAGGCAGTGTGCCAAATTCTGTCCTGCATTTATTGCTGTTGCTCTGTGTGTGTATGCGAGAGAGAGAGAGACTCAGTCTTTATACAAAGATTCATGAAAATGTAGAGGATGACTTTTTTTCAAACCATTGCAATATTTCCCCTTTATATACTTCGTATATGGCATTAAAAAAATGTATCTTTACAAAATACATTAAAAATTAATTTTTTTAATTTTATAAAAATTAAGAAAAATGCTGCCTGGGAATGTCATTAAAAAGCTGTTCTCAACAATTTAAAGAATGTACAAAAAAGATTGTATTATTATACACTTTATTAAGCAATTCCTCTATTAAAATTTTAATTAGTTTGCAGTAATTACAGTTACTTCATTTTTTTAAATTTTGTAGTAATTGCAGTTAGTTAAATTTTTAATTTAATTTAATTAATTTACAGTAATTTACATTTTGAAGAACACTTTTTTTTCCAGTATGGTCATGTACAAACAATTATTTGCCAATTTTAGAATGCAATAGAATTTTAAGTATAGTTGATGACAACATAGTTTCACCGTTGAAAGATTTGAAATGAGCTATACTTATTACTCTATTACCATCTGTTTCAGATGAACAAAAATTGATAATGCAGAAGTCAAGAAGGAAAAGAATATATGGGTTCAAGTAAACAATGGTGAAATTTTAACCGAAGAAAACTGGAATAAAATGCCCACAAGAAGAAAAAGGTGCAAAGAAAAAAATTAAACACATTGAAGAAAAAATTAATAAAAAGTAGAACAACTGTAGACAATGAGTTATTACAAAGTATTTTTATAGGATACTGGCTGTTAGTAAAATATAAAGGAAAAAAATCAAACAAGTTGTTGATAAAATAGAAGATATGATGTCAGTAAAATATCTAAGAAAGTTTTAAAATTAGAAACTATTGCACTCTTTCTAAAAATGATGCAATTGAATGTCAGATATTTTGAAGAGCAAAATTCTTAAATAATAAACTATCTATCAAATTATAATACTTTTCTGTGTATTCTTTTATTAATTAAGATCTTTTTATCCAATGACTATTCACTTTATCTATCCTAAAGAGTAATGTGATTCATATAACATATAAAAATAAATGCATCCTAAGATTGCTTTAACTCAACTCCCCTCTCCCTAAAGTTTAATACAAAATGTTTTTAATACTGTTATTTAAAATAACAAGAAAAAAAAGAGCAAAGTTTTATAACAATTTTTTAAAACTTATAGTCCATTAAAGTTAAAATAAAAAATGGTGACTTTTTAGAATACTTTATCTTAACTGATCCTTATCTATAGATAAGTAAATTGAAAATAATTTATAATATTAATACAATAAAGTACTTATAGGTTCCCCAATTTATTATTAATGAATCATACTTACTGTAAGCAGCCAGCTATGTACTTTTCCTTTAGTTTTATAATTAGATATCATAGCACAAATAACTGTTTCAGTATATTCTGTTGCAAAAACTTGGTGGTTGGTGTAACTTTCATTATCATCCGATAAAGCTTTTGTGCTATCATCAAGACTGGCTTGAAATTTATTTGAAGCTTGAATAAGACCAGATATTGCAAAAATAGCATTTGCATGAGATGTAGGTGCATTTCTAATGAAAGAAAAAAGAATAATTTGATTCAAACCACTATAAAAGGCATTATAAATAAGCAGTTTTTTAAATTCTCAAAATCCCATCTCTATAGACAATGAAATAAAAATAACAACATGATACACATATGGTATAAAAGAAAGAAAGATACAATACAATAGCAATAAGTTATAAAAAAATGCATGAAATACAGAAATTATTACAGACAATATTTGAAAAGATTAAACTATTACACAATTCAATAATTAGAAGCACCAAGCTCCTTTTATTAAGGCAAAACCCTTTTAATGTTACCTATATTTATAAAATAGTTGACAAAACCACAGAATCAGTACCCAATTTACAATTACTGTATCAATTTCTACTTTTGATATAAAAGCTCATGATCTCTAGATATTTGATGAATGATTATCTGCTATCCAACACCCCTCATTTCTGAGAGAAATCTGAATAACACTACTTCAATATACATTAATTAAAGAGGGAAACACTTATAGAGTCTTCAGCCACACCCACTGTATCTGTTTCTCAAATTTTTATTTCATAGGAAAACTCTAGACACTTAGATATGTCATTGATCTTACTATTATCTTTTGTCCTCAAAAGATATTGCAAAACAAAATTTTGACAGAGTACCTAACCAAATCAACTTAAACGACATAGTTACTTTTATTCACTATATTGCCATTTTGCAGATTTGCCCTAGCAAAGTTAATCATGCAGAATGCCCTACACTTACAGTGTAAGAATAATTTTAAATTATATTTTCTTTTGTAATAATAGTATGCAATCTATGAAAGTTGTTTGGCATAGTTAAATTAATACTATTAATGTGATGGATGCAGAAGGCAGTCAGCTAATTTTAAAATATATTTACATATAATGATAACTATGCAGTATACTTTATATATAAGTTAAAAAACGAATTAATAAAAAATAAACATGTTATATAAACATAAATATTTATGTATATATGTTATATATACATAAATAAACATGTTACATATACAAAATACATTATATATACATGTTATATATACATATTTTATAAAGAAATTGCATAAAATATTTCGCAAATGGTGATGAAAATGAAAATATTTTTACCAAGCCTATTTTTTTAAAAGATAAAATATGAAATAAATATATATTTCTTCATAAAGTACTTGCTGAATATCACAAAGAAAAGAAAAGTAAGAAAAAAAGAAGTATCACAAAGAAATGAAAGTAGGAAAAAAATACATGTTGCTAAAAAAAAAAAAAAAAAAAAACTTAGCCAATAATAATGAAAAACATATGAACACTTAACATAATACAGTATAATAAAAATTGAATACCACAAAGAAACTTACTTCACACTTGTTTTGATAACACTTAGAAGACGATCTCTTACCCTAATTTTAAAATAAGAATAATGCGTTTAGTTTAGGTAAGAAACTTCAAATTTTCTTTTGCAGAGAATAAAAGCAAAATTATTAAAAAATGAAAGCAGATTAGAGTTTCAAAAAGAACAATCATATGATTTTCAATACTTTTTCAAAATTTAAAGCATGAAATAAATGCTATCCAGATTTTCAAAATTAAATGGATTGTTAAAGTCATAGGGTAGTTTTAAGAGTTGATAAATAGAATTTGTGTTTCACCTTTAACCAAATTAAACTGGAAGTTTTAAGTTTGTTTCATACTTCCTATTTTTTAAATAAAAATTATGAATTTTAATTTAAAACTTTAGATTTCAATTAAGAATAGTAATGGTATTATGTTATTAATTGTGTTACAATGCCATCAAGATGCATTTTTTGAGACTTTATAATAGCACTGTTACTGCAAAAATTAATCGTTAAATGATATTAACAATTATTCTTATGCTAACACTGAATGGTGTATAACATTGGATGGTGTTGATACTTGTATGTAACTTGTCTGGTGTAAAAAAATATGAAAGAAGAATAATTTCAGAGTATTATTTAATATAAAAAAAGTAAAAGAAAGAAAAATTTCAACATTTTGAGTAGCTGATGTTTTGGAAAATAGTAATTATCTAGCTATGAATAGTTGACAATCATTATATTTTAAAACATGTAGAGATTATAAAGATAAATAAAGAATTGTATAGTTAAAAGAAACAGTATGGAACAGAGAAGTATAATCTAGTAACATTCAGCATTTTATGCATATTATATTTTAGCTATAGCTAATAGCCATTTAATATAACATTGAATAACTACAGTTCAACAAGTTTTTTAATTGATGCTAAAGAAATCAAATTTTCATATCAATTTTTTTCTTAATCTGACTTTAGAGTTAACTCATTTACAGGACTGTGGTTTTATTCTGTGTTTTTTGCAATTTCTTACATAATATTTATTTTTATCATAAATAATCTAAAGACTTTTTTTAAATTTTATATGAACTTTAATAAAAACTTTTCTTGAAATTCACAAGCATACTTCTTTTTATCCAGCAGCTTTTATTATGGCACGACACTGACATTAGAGAAGATTCCTTGCTGTTATCATTATTGGTGCCCATAAGTTGTATGACAAAGAGACTACTTATGCAATGCTCTATAATCTTTTCTCTCCCTTAATCCAATGATCGAGTACATCCAGATTTGTTAATTTATTGACATATTAAAATTTCGTCCTTTGTGAAAATATTGTTTGAATGAAAATTTTTGTGATAAATCTTACAATCACATCAAAACTTAAATATTTCTTTTAAATTATAAAAATAATAATATTTCTGTGATACATTATAAATCAAGGTGAAAAAAAAAGTGGTTGTAATGATTTAAATGGGTAAAAAATATATATTTTTATTTTGTAAATATCAATAACTTTATGAATTTTAGTAATGATTTTATCTAATACATAACAAGGATAAACCTTATTCAAAAATGAATTTTGATTATACTGACATATAATATTCAAACATTTTTAATTTTAAATAAATGATGTAGAACTTATTTCGTAAATAAGCTGTAATATTTTTTAAAAATATTTATAGTAATTTTAGTTATACTAACCCATTAATTACAATTCTCAAACAGCTACTATTTGGATATCTATTTACAACATGGAGATATGAAGCAAAATATTGAGAGTAATAAAGACAGTAACATTAACAATTCTTCAAATTTTTAATAACTTTCAAAGGTTTCAGATGTTTGAAAATTTGGTTGATACATTTTATTTATCATCATTTAAATCCTTTTATTTTTATTAATCCTTTTATTTTTCAATACTTTTTCTAAATTTAAAGCATGAAATAAATGCTTTACTTTAGAGATTGTGAAAAGAAATCGAAAAGAATCATGCACTTCAAAATTTTTAATCTCATTAACACTTTTAAAATACTTTTTATTTCATCTAACAAACAGTCGTGCTAATAATGCCATGCTTTCCATAGTATTAAATTTTTGTTCAATGGATTGAACATCAAAACAGATTTATGCTTTGAAAATGATACCTATGTTATTGTGCTGCACTACTATATCTTGAAAGGGCAATTTATAGCAAATAACTTACCACAACCATGCACATTTACACTGTAAATTAAACTCCTCTGGGGTGAATTCACGATGGCCAAGACTTCTCTGTAAATCTAGTTCAGCTTTACGGGATTCTTCACATGTGAAAAAGGCTCGCTCCATGAAAGCTCCCCAAGCAGAAGGAAGAAGAATACATCTATGCCAATCTGTAGTATCAATGTTTACTTCATTGAGAAGTACACTAAGTACTTGCTCAAAGAAACGAGATTGTGATGCTAAGGATCTTTTAATTGGCTCACCATCTTTTCCTATTTCTAGAGGAGGTTCATAACTCAACAATACTCCAACTAAATTCAAATGAGCCAACATATACTAATTAAAAGTAAGCAGTTTTTATTGATGCATAAGTTTATTACCAAATTAATTTTAAATAATTATGATAAAAATATTTAAAGCTAAACAAAGAGCATAATTATTACTCATTTCGTCATTAAAAAAGATTCAAAATATATTATCAGTTGCATAAAGTTAATGCCGATTGCAGAAACCAAATAAGTGAAATTAGTAGATAATAGGGAAATAAAATCTAATTAACTCAGAGTTTCCAACAGCATCAACAGTTCTAATCTTTGTTTTCACATGTACCTCTGCTTTATGAAACAAGAAGCAACTTATAAGTCAGTCCAGCTAATAACAAGGCAAAGAATGCAGTATAAAGTATGATTTTAAACATTATTATTTCTTTTTAAATCTTTCAATAAGATTTTTTTTAAAAATGATATTCTTTTCATTATAATTACCTATAGAGTTTAGCACCAGAAGATATTATGTGAGCAACTATGGAATTTAAGTATTTATAGCAATTTTTATAAAGCACTTAAAAAAATCTAACATAAGTTATCATTTCAATTATGGCATAGAAGTGAATGAATTCGAAATTTTAAACTTATATGTATTTTTTGTTGCTGTTGTTCATTAAAGATAAGCTTTTTCTGAAATATAATTTAAAGCAAGGTAAGGGATAGAAATATAAGTAAGGTAAATATAAAATCAGATACATTTTCAGCAAAATAATAACTTTTAGATTCCAACCACCTCAGATAGCAAATAATATTTCTTTGCATAATAGGATTCATTTAAGGGAATGAATTTGAAGGTACATTCTTCCTCATTATCAAATATTAAGGTTTCTTCATATTATATATATTTGTGTATGTATGTGTATGAAAAGAATACGATATAAATATAATGGTATCACTCGCTTGAATCATTAAAGCCTAAAAAAAATAAAATCTGGGTTTTAAAGGCTCTTTATAATAAAATAATACACTAATAAAAGAAAAATACAGAGAGCAAAATAGTAACTAAATTTGCAAATTCTTTTTTCCTATAAGAGTTTTTGCCCTTAGTTATTTTCTTTCTGAATTTTTTTTCTCATAAATTAATTTATTATATTATCAAAAAGAGGATTCAAAATAAAGTTTCATTTTTTTTCAGGGTTTAATGACCCAGGAAATGTTATTACATAACCATATCAGAAACAGTTAAACAGATTCTTAATAATTAATAAAAGGCATATATGCAGAACAATTAAACAGATGATACAGAAACTGGCATCAATTAAAATGGTGATAAAATATTATACAATATATAATTTCAGAATAAATTAGTTAAAAAAATTGTCTTTGAACTTTTATTTCAAATAATGGCAATTTCCTTATTAAATGCTCATTTTTTTAAAAAAAATTATGTATCAAATATTTATACACTTTTGAAACTTATTTAAGCTTTACACAAATTAGTAAAAAGATTCATTAGATCTGAAAACAGAATTTCTAAGCATAATATATTTATAGAAATTACGATATATTTATTGGTATTAAAATTTGTACCATGTTCAATGGCATAGATCATGCAAAAAAATTAGAAACGGCGATTGTGAAGCAAGTTAATCATAATTTTTAAGATATATCATCAATCTAACAAAATGCTCATGAGTTTCCTATAGAATCAACCAATAATAAATTATTAGATGAAGTAGACTCTGTAAAATTCCACAATTCCAAATAAATTATATTAAAATCCAAATAATAATAATAATAATTTAATTATGGTTAACATAAAACCTGAGGTCTTATTATGATTTTTAAATAAAAAGCAAAGTAATTTTAGAATTAAGTTAGAATTCTAAAAATATTCAAACACATAATACACTAAACACTAAAAAAATTATTATGTTATTTATAATTATAAAGCATAAAATTAAAATTTGTTTTTAATAATATAAATAATATATGGAAAGTTTTTAAATTGTAATCCAATAATTGTAAAGAAAAAGTAAGCATAAAAAGTCAAAAGCAGACTAATGAATCATTAATTCTTACCTGCTATATTTTTTTGAAGAGTTGGAGCTTTTCTAGCTTCAAATTGACTGCATAAGAATTTAGGAACTTTAGACAAAGAATCATTTGTGTTTTGACGTTTCTGTAAATGCTTTCTTTGACTATATGCACTTCTGGGAAGTTCTTCAATTTCATGTTTGATAAGTGAATTCAAAAATTTAGAATACCCTATTAATATAAATTTGTTGTCAATCACTTAAATAAATAATTTTGAAAACAAATGTTATCTTATTTTTCAAAAAAATACTTTTATCATAGAATAAAAAATGAAAATAAAAACCATATTGACAGCTTAGTTAAAATAGTAACAACTTTACTTAATATATATATATATATATATCTGCAATTAGGAATACAGTGATAATATTAAATAAGAATAAAACAGTCTCAACTTTAAACTAAGCTTAGTAGTTAAATAATTAAGAAACTGAAATTTTTCACAGCAACATTAGGTTACGAAAGGTCAATATCTATAATTCAGTAGTTCAAATTACTGTCTGAGTAACCATTATACTATCTGGACAAGCATAAACCACTACATGGATTCAATAAGAATTGATATATACATATTAATAATTAATTGGATTATGTATAACATGAGACATTGGAAAAATAGTTGTGCATTAGTTAAAAATATTCAGAAAAATTTATAATAAGTGCATGAATCAAAAACTGAAAGATATTCAAACACAAAAGAAAAGTTTCATTTTAATACAAACTAAACCTAAAATTAAACATAGATTTAATTTGAATTTTATAATTTCTTCAAGTTCGTATTGACCGAAAGTTAGAGAAGTAGTCTTTAAAAGTCATTTACAATATAGACTAGATTATGCAACATTAATAGGAGGGCAGGGAATTATTTTCACAATATTCTCAAATGAATTTAAAGATGTTTCTCAATAAATGTTTTTATGTTATTTAAAAGCAATTTAATACTCTATAAACTGACAAAATTATTCTAAAATATTTTATGCATAATGCATACATGAGATAAGCAGAAAAATTCAAACAGAAAATATTTTAAATATCCATATTCATTTCTACCATGCAATCAGAATAGATAGATTAGTACTAAAGAATATATGTGAAAACAAGATCCAATAACAAACAGAATACAAGATTTAGCCTAAGTTATATTTATTTTCTTTTCCTTTTATTTCCCTCCCCCAGCACAATTTACTTGTTTCCACTAAAAAAAAAAAAAAAAAAAAAAAAAAAAAAAAAGATAATTCTGCTTTAACTAAGCTACTTCTTAAAAGTGTCTCAATTTTTTTTTTTTTTTTTTGAAGGAACATGAATTCACTTTAAATCTATCAATGCTTAGTCACTTTATTAGTATTTCAGTTTAATTAATTTAGTATTTATGACTATTATTATTGATAGAATAAATAAGTATAGATTTAAAAAAAAATGGAGAAGTTTAATACATCTTCATACAATGCACATATTTCAGTGACCTACAGCATTTCGCTATTGAAAATGAAGCCATTAAAAGTGGTGACTATATTGTTACCACAGTTTCCTCTTCCAACTATTTTATGCTGAATATTGATAAATATAATGTTTAATGGATATAAAACCGATTTAGATTTGTGCGCATAAATACCTATAATAAAATAAATCGAACTTGCATCCATAAAATTTTATGTAAATTACAAACAAATTATAATGTTTGATATTCAAAGTGATAGGTAAAGTCCTTTTAATTTTAAAATACCTTGCATAGTCAGGAATTAATGATAAATATTTATAGTAAAATGATTATACTGAATTTGAGACAAATTACGCAATTCCTAACAGTGAAATAAGGAAGTTACAAAGGATTTCAAAAACTAAAGGAAAATCACCAAAATGCTCCATTAAAACTTTGTTTACTCCATACCATAATAAAAAGTCAGGAAAAAGTTGCATAGAGTTATCTTTAAAGTGGTGGAGATTGTTGATTAAAATTATGAGCTTTCCTTGACTTCAAAAAATTTGTCTTGAATTGATAAATATATTCTCCTCATCTCACCCTTTTGGTGAATTTTTGTTTATTTTATTTTTTTTTCATTGCTTAAATTTCACCTTCCATTTCTTAGCTCAGAAAATCTGTATTGTAATATTTGAGAACATATTTTTCAAGCATAGCTTATTTCAATCTACAAAAAGGTTCATAATTTTAACTGCATATATATATCAGCCAATTTTGTAATTAAAAGAAGCATTTCTCTAAGTTTATTATGGTATAGTACACATTTTTCTGATTGGAATTTTTGGCCAATTTCCTTTAATTTTTGAATTATTTTATGTAACTACCGTATTTTGTCACTAGGGATGCTGTCTCAATAAATCCAGCAGAGTCATTTTATTATAAATGCATGTTATTTTCCTGGCTATACAAGAGGCTGTTTTAAGTTTGAAAGATTTAACTAATTATCCTATATATATTATTTCAGAAAAAGACGATTTATGTTACCAGTTTACAAATAAATGATATCACAAACATTTTATAAGTTTTTTCAATTACTGTTTCACACTGTGCCTGTGCAACAATTTTTAAGTTAATGGGAAATGTTAAAAATAAATTTCTTTAAACAGACAAAATTTTCAAATTTAGAATAATACATTTAAGTAAAATTTAGAGAAATCATGTATTATAAGGAAATAAAGGAAATTTGAATTTTGAAAAACACACACCAACAGACAAGAAAATATAAAAAAAGTTTATTTCAACAAATAAAAGAATTATTATAACAACAGTTCCAAAAATAACAACAACAATTTAAAAGTTATTTTACTCAAACATTTCTTATAAAATATATCATTAGATAATTCTAAAATGGGCAATACATATCAATCTACCTTTTAAAATAATATCATTTTCTAAACTTTTCAATAAGTCTAAATAACAGTATCCAGGGATATATGTTAGGACATCTTCAGGTAATTTACCCATTTCAAATGGTGTTGTTTTCATACTAGGTGGAAGTTGTAGATTGGTTTTAGCCTTTAAAAAAAATATTATTAGGTTAATAATAAGTTAAGCAGATTATGACTTACGTCAGAAATTAAAAAAAGTACATTAAATTAAATTGAACTTTTATCATAATAATAATTATTATTATCACAAAATTATAAAAGCATATTAAAGAAATTTAAATAACCTCAAAAGACTACCACTTCTTTATTGTAGTTTGAAGAAATTAATTGAATGATCCACACCATTATGACTCTGGTGGGAAGTAAAGTCCTAATAGCTATCTATCAATGGACATCCTATAACCTTTCTTGTAGAAGGTAGGTCCCATCATTGTTACAGAGGTAGACGACTCCACAACATTACTTTATCCATCAAGGATATGAGAACCAATAATCTAACTAGAAGTATTTCATCCCCATTTTTGGGGTGCCCTCTGGTGAGACCATTTAACTTTTAAGTTAAAAAAAATGAATAGCCATTTGCAGTTAGATATTTACATACACTAATATATATTTATAAGTAGACAGAAAATTCTAACATTATCTATTCATTTTTTCAGCTAATGAACTTTATTTAAAATAAAAAAATAAAATCATACTAAAATAATCATTAGAGATTTATAAAACTTTGTAAAAATGAATTAAATAGAAAAGCTGAACATCTGCCATAATAAAATAAATTTCAAATAAACTACATATTTCAAATGAAATCTTAAATTGGAACACTAAAGGAATTTTAAAAATATATATAAATATTCAATTTATTAAACATCATTGTGACTAATTTTCAACTTTGCAAATTATAAAATGGTAATTTTAAATATTAAGAGGAAATTTGCAAATTTGACTAGTAATAAAATACCAGAAAGTTGGTTTCATTCTCTTAGTATCAGGATATGATGTTCTATGCAATAAATTGTGTTGCAACTGTCTTATCAACTATTTCTTCTTAAATTTTTAAAATGAGGAGTTTTTTTTTTTTTTTTTTTTTTGCTACAATTTTAGAGAAGTAACTAACACAAACTTTCACAAAACTTCAATATGCAATTTTTTTAACATTTGAAATTAATTTAATTTAGTTGCTTAAATGTCCTATTACACAATGGATAGTTTAGATTGAATGTCATTAATTATGAGATAATTGTGTTAAATAAATTTGCATTTCTCTGTCAAAACCTGCACAACTCATCAATTGATAGACATACAGTGCATGTTCAATTTAATATTCACCCAGGTTTAACATAAAGTGGAATCAGAACTTGAATTCATGACCTCAATAGCAAAAACTGAGGATCTGTCTGTAGAGCTAACTGTGGCTCTTCAGAATTTTGCTATTTACCTTACAGCTTAAAGAATTTGGTGAAAATAAGACCACCAAAAGAAAGATGCCTATGATGACAAATATATGAAATTTAAAACAATAAACTATACATATTGTAAAATTTTATTTTACAGCACAATGAATAATGTTTAATATTCAAATAAATGTACAATTGTGAAAAAAAAATTAAAAAAAAAAGGCCACCCAGATTTATTTTACATTGATCATTTTACATGAACCCTAATAATAGCAATTTAAAGCTAGTAAAATATAAGACACTTTGCCTAAATTATTTATAAGAAATTTTTTACATATTGAAAATTTAAAATTTTAACATATTTTTATTACATTAGTTATAACATATTAACATTTAAAATGTTAAATAACACCTTTTTTTTTATGTCTTTCTCCATGGAAAAATTACTCTGAATACAAATTTTATCATGCTTGTATCAGAAGATATTTGACACTTTCTATTAAAGATCTGTCATAAACATTTATAAAGTTGGAATCTATATGTCAAAACAGATTGCTAATTTCTGCACTACTGCTGACAAAATATTTACTGCAAAAATCTCTACAAAAAGTTTATTCTTTTCTGCAAAGAAATATTCAAGAGCACTTAAAGATTTATTCAAATTACATCGAAATCTCAATTTCCATCATGATGAAAGCATGAAAGTGGAAAGTTTTTCAGTATGAGCAAAACAAATAAAATTTAATAATTTTTTTTACTGTTTAGAAGATATTGATTTTAAAGTTAAAATTAATAATTTACCAATAGAGAAAGAGAAAGAAATTGGCTTTTACTCTTTTTCTGCTTCATTCCTGTATTTTCTATCATCGTTGCCTACTATTTAAATAGATATGAAAAGATATACAATTTTATTTTATGTGCATACGGAAAGAGAGTGCACTCCATTCACTGATAAATGTAAATCAGTTTTTTTTTTTACATGCTGAAAAGTTAATGTTTTATGTAAATTCTTTTTTTATTTCAAAACTTATTATATAAAGACAATATACAGGATACATACGTGTTGCAGATATGGAACACAAACCGTAGAATATCATTTTAGATGAAAAATAAAGATATAAATAATAAATGATTGAACATCATAATTGCACTTTTTAAGCTATTATTTATCCCATATTTTGCTACATCTGATAAAATATAAATTTGAAAACACATATAACATTATATGCAATTATAAGAACAATTAAATATAAATAACTATGAGAATATACATATTATAAATAACTATGAGAATATACATATTATATATATACACACACACATAAATATACATATTATTCCAAAAGATGACTTTTACAAAGACTAAAGAAAATTAAATTAAAGTCTCATGATATTTGATTAAAAAAATGCTTGATCAGTAATATTCAAATGTCAAAATACTATTGACATTTTAAAATTTATGAATGCGCTCCTAAATACATTATTTTAAAAGCAATAGATAAAACTTAATATAACAGGAAAACTACTTGTGCGAATTAGTTGAAATTTTGTGACAGAATGATCTTGTCTTTCAATTTATGTCCAAATTTTTGTGTACTGCTATTAAAAAATTTTCAATTTTTTCATACATTAAAAATTATTTTTTAATGAAAAATATGTGTTCAAAATGTGTAGAAAATCTTATACTTTCATAAAAAAAAAAGAGTTTAAGTCAATAACTATATTATATTTTAAGATATGAATAAAAGTTCAAAATTTTATTTTAACAGTAGAAGAACAAAATTTTGATAACTCATAATTTTGAAACAAATATATCTAAATATTTGAAACTGATTTCCGAGAAGAATATTTGATACGGTTTTGAAATTTGATGAGAAAAATGTTAGTTGCCACATGAAATTTCAAAGCTTCTTCTTGTTTCAGTCTAAAGGTATACTCTAATACAATTTTTAATTCAAACATCTTTAAAAGTATGCCCATTCCTTTCTTATAATGTTTTTTTTTAATGATTACATGATGAATAATACCAGAATAAAGCTGGACGGCTCCCCCCCCCGAAAATTGTACTACATAATTTATATTTTTAACACATCATGTTGTTAATATAAATGCAAACTGTAAAATGTTAAAAATCAATTTTTTTTCAATTCTGCTTCATAGGGTGCATATAATAGTTTCCACTTCCTCAGCAATAATGCATATGATAGCAATGCTTACCATCTTAATTTGTTTCATAATCTGAAGAGTTAGTAATTGCAATGTATATAAAATGTATAATTTGTTAATTGATTTTTTTGCTAACTAACAAATTTCATGTATTCATTAGCTTGCATTATACTAATGATGTAATCACAAGAGTTATATTATGAACTTACAGGAGGAGGTAGTTGTTTCAGTATGTGACAATCCAGAGGGAATTTTGATAATGTCGTGTATGCCTCAGCAACAGCTTCCGGTGGCATTGCTCCAGCTGAAATTCGTTTCCAGATACTAGTAGCAATTTCACTCATAAACTTATCATATTCACAGGATTTAACTTGCAGGTCAGGAACCAAAGCAAGGAGTTTATACATTCGGCAAGTGATCAAAGCTCTGTTAAGTGGAATAAAAATGGATGAAAATAAAATAACTGAATAATTTATAGAATATATTGAAAAGAAGATTATGAGATGGAAAAACATTCAGACTATTAATATACTAACCTTCGGTCTCTGCTTAACTTTGGACCCAGCATTTTCCAAGTAGACCTAAGATCAGTAATCTAATAAAAAAAATTTCTTTAAAACAACTTACTATTTTCTACCCAGTTTCATAAAATATACATATGCAATAGATTTAATGACTTTTTCAAAATTTTATTTTTGTAGAATTTAAAATACTGAATCAAAAGAATTATGGATTAGCTTAAAAAGTTACATCCAAACAGTTACTTAGTAAGTCACAAAAATGCCACTCAAATCTGAAAAAAAAAAAAAAAAAAAAAAAAAAATCCCTGTGTTTTTTCAGTACATACATGCAATATAAAAGGAAATACAAGCAACAATTTCCCATTATTCAAAACAATTTTCCATTATAGTATACTAAAAGAATGTTTATATATACACACAGAAAAAACAATTTCGTTTTACTTATTGATTAGAATTTATCAAGACAAAAATTTACATACTGAGGGAGAAATAGAGATCATATCTAATGTTCTTTAATTATAAGTCAGACAAAAGTAAGAACTTGGATGAAATAAAACAGAATAACATTTTTACAAATATGATACAAACCATTTAATGGTTACTTAACAAAAATCATTATGTAGCAAGATTACTTTTTTCATTTTTGCTTATTCATATATCTGGGCACAAATTTTTGCAATTTCTGCAGATTTTTCAGCCATCCATTTAAGTTTTTTTTTTTTCCAACAATTTTATTTGCAATGCTGCTTTGAGTTTGTTGAACTCCTTTTTTTCTGCTCTTCTAACGCTTCTTAATACCTCACGTATTCATTTAGCACACTGAGGCAAATCTTTTCGGAAATTGGAACATTTAAAACACCTCCATAAAAGTTTATGATATCATACACAGTTCTTAGCCCAATGAAAGAATCTTCTTTCAGATTTTCAATAAGCATATCCTAGTTGATACTAAATCCATTTTCCACAGCCACATTTGCAATATGGCAACATAAGATTTATTTTTACTTCACAAAAATCACAAAATTCTCTGGACTTCAAAATATTAGAACAGAAAACATCTAAATGAATTTTTCGTTCAATGAATCAAGCTGTTTTTTATATTCATTTTTTTTTAGTTTTTTTTTTCAAAAAAATTTCAAATTGAATATTTATAATGTTCTGTACATACCAGGAAAATTTGAGCACTGGAATAAAGAAATTGATACAAGTCACTTTTCACATAAAGAACTGTTCTTCAATAAATGATGATTTAATAAAATGTAGATTTAAAAACAATAAAATTTTTGGACATGCATTCAAATATTTTTTTTAATAATATTCTTCACAAATATAAAAAAACTGCTAAAAAGTCCCCTTTTTCAGTTTCAGTAACTCCACTAGTAACCAAGCAACTTATAATCCCTATTCCAATATCAGTATTTTTTCTCAGTTCCAGTCTTTTAAGATTATCAAGCTCTATCAAAAATGAGCTGTCTAATGTTTTTGTTTCTTTGCTTATGCTTCTTTTGACAGCACTTTTCATAAACTGTTTGGCAAACATGAAAAGATTTTTATATAAGAAAGGCCGATTGGTTTAGATTTATGAAATTTTTTAAGAAATGCCTGAGAAATATTAGGAATAAAAGAAAAGTTAACATTAGACAAAATCAATTTATCAGGGAATCTCATGAAATAAGACTACTGTTCTTTGAAATTAAAATTAGATTGATCCATACCATAAAAAAGGTAGCAAGTAGAAAAGGGGCGAGTTTTTGCAATTGCACAGTTTTTCATTTTTGGTGCTCTCGCTATAATCTTTTATTCTTGTAATGCTCAGAGATTGGTATTTTTTGGATAAGAAGGGGAAGGAAAGAAATTAAGGAACTTAAATTCCCTATATTTTCCCAGTTTTTATGAACTTTCCAAATTTTCCTATATTATTTAGATTTTATATATTTTAAAATGTCAAGCTAAAGAAAGCTCAATACAACACATATTAATCCATACAATAGAAGGTGCAAAAACATTAAATCACATTATTTAAGAGAAGATATGAATTGGTGCATTGTTTAAATTAATATATATATATATATATATGGAATTTACAAACAAATGTTTAAAATTATTATGAATAAATTTGGAATAAAACTTTAAATAATTTTAAAGTAGCATTAAATGAATGAAATGAAATTATATGTATCATTTGTAATAAACTACCAAATTACAATTCAATTTTTTAACGATTATAAGTTTCATTAATAAAAGAGTTCAGAAAATTTCTTATCTATTTTGCTCTTAACTGCAGATTTTTTTTTTTTTTTTTTTTTTTATAAACAATAAAGTTTACATTTTAGAAAATAATTTTAATAAGACTTATTATTCCTCCTTTAAATTAATTTTAAAAATTAAAAAGTTTGCTTTAAAAAAATAACATTTTATATCATATAAGAAAGAAAGAAATTTGTGTAAGAAAGTATATTACATATCTTATGTTTTTTAGGAGATTTTTTTATCATCACAGAAAACAAATAATTAAATATAACAAAATAAAAGGAATTTTAAATATTTTTTACATTTATTTACCTCAGATTTGCATAAATGAATCACCCCATCCAATGCTAAGCAAGCAGCTGGTAAATTTGCTTCATCATTTGATTCATTGAAAATCTTTGATAAAATTCCTAAAAACCCAACACCATGTTTTTCTGGTCTGGAAAAATGAAGAATATTATTAAATTTCAAAGTAAATCAATGCATGTTTTTCAAATGTACACCATGTACTTGACAACATGTTTTCTGGTCTGGAAAACGAAGAATATTATTAAATTTCAAAGTAAATCAATGCATGCTTTTTAAATATATATTATTCTTATTAACACTAGACATTATTACTATTAACACTAGAAGACAAGAAAGTTTGCCAATGCACAATTTTGTAGAAAACTATTTCCTAACCAATTATGTAATATATGACTATGGTTTTCTTCATTAGTACTAAAGGTTACAAAAACATTATCCATTGCCATTAAAATCTGAAAAAAAAAAAAAAAAATACTGTGTTTTCCCTGTATGTTTATAAAGGATATGAGGAAATGCACAAATAGTATTCATGTCCCGGTTATAATGTAATATAATTTTAAGGAGTGAAAAAAGCAAGGAAAGAAAGCAAAAATGTAATATTATTTAAAATAATAGCATATTAAAAGAAATTTGATATCTATATAAAAAAAAACAATTTCTCTTTATTTCGTATCTAGAATTTAGCAAGATGAAATTTAATATGAAGGGTGCAGGGATATATTAACTCTCATGCTCTTTAATTGTAAATTGTACAAAATTCAAAACTCAGGTGAAATAAAACACAAAACATTTTTGTTTATCATGATATAAATCATTTAATAATTATTTAACAAAAAACAATGATAACGCAAAATTACTTTTTATTTATTCATTTCTACCAGTTTATGCATTTGGGCATCAATTTCTGCAGATGATTTTTGATCTATGTTTAATGGAGCTAATCCTCAACAAATAAGATACAATGTTTTTGCATAGCCAAAAGAACATTTTTTTGTTATTTTACTTTCAATGAACACATGAGGAAATATTTCTGATATATCATAGAATGCTTTAATGGATGAATGTGATGCAACAAATTTTAATGCCCATATAAATTCTGTTTTAAAGAAAACTAAACTAAAACATATTCTTGAAGTAAAAAGTTCAAAATCTAACATTAATTATGATTTTTTTGAACTGGCACATATTCTTCTTCCTTTTATTTTGGCATGACTAATAAGTGCCTGTTTTTCCATATTACTTTGGCTTATTATTTTCTTACAAAGCAAACAGTATGCAGCAAATGCATTTTGTTGAACTTCTTGAACTCATCCAGCAAAATTAGAATTTATTTTTTTTTATCTGCTAATTCATACAAAATATGGATTTCTCAAATGATACAATTTCTATGACAATTTCTCAAATGACAAACAAACCTTCAATAAACTCACATGTGGGTGACCAAATACATCTGTGCAGTTTCCGCAGATTGAATGTATTCTATTTTTCTCGCCAGAGAAATGTATTCCATTTTTTCATGCAGTTACAAATGTCTTGCACATGTTCATTAATTGCAATTCGGGAATATCTTGGACAAAGAACTATTATCTCGCATATCGAAACTGTACTGATCTATACAGAAAAAAGGGGAAGAGAGTAGGAAAGGTGCGAACTTCCATACTATACAATCAAGAATGGTATTGTTTTGTTTTTGGAAGCAATGGCTATGATCTTTTATTCTTGCAATCTTTAGAAATTGGCTTTTTTGAGATGGGAAAAAATACGTAAGAAATTTAAAATTCCCTGTATTTCCTGGTTTTTATGAAAATTTTCAAATTTCCCTGCATTTTCCCAGTTTTTTTAGGCGATTTATAAATTTCCCGTGTTTTCCCAGTGGCGTGGGAACCTGAGATATTTCATTTTTAGTTCATAAAAGTATTTTCTGATTAATAATTATCAAATAATATATTTGCACTGCAATTAGAAACTTAATAAACCAAAAATTAGATTGTATTGAAATATACATATAAAATCAATAAAGAGACTTTCCAATTACAAAAAAATAAAAAGTATTCTGAGGTGGACAACTTTATTATGGTGCACTGTACTTTCATTCAGCTTTGAACACATAATGAATCTGTTTTACCCTATCTTCTATAAGTGGTATAACCATTTTCATGCTTGTCTCAGTGAACAAAAGAATTGGATGGTTAAAAACATCTATTTACAATATATATATATATATATATATATATATATATATATATATATATATATATATATATATATATATAAACTTAATAATTTAAAAATGTTATGAAAGATAATTCAATAAAAAATGATCCCATTCCTCACTGCAATATTAGAAATCACACAGGCTTTGAAGAATAATGCACATTAAACCAGTTAAAAAATTAACATTTTCCCTCCTTTTTAAACTTTTGACAATTTGTTATTGATTCTGTATTTAAATTAGTACTTCTTTGTAATGTCAAATATAATATACAAGATAAGTTCCATGAAAATGAAACAAATTTAATTTTTATTGAGAATTGATTAGAAATACTTATTATTCATCATGCAAATATAAGTAAAAACACACTTTAATTTTTAAAATTTATAAAAACTATCATATGGTTTAAACAAAATGCTGAGGTAAATTACAAAATACATTATTATGAAATATACATAGCAGATATATCTTATGTAAAATAGTATTTATGTACTTTCTGAAACACAAATCATGTTGATTCAGGTTAAAATTATTTCAACAACTAGCGAAAAATATAATGCTAAATTAATGTTTCTCATATCTTATGTTATTAACTAAAATAATAATAAAAATGCATGAGATATAGATATTACATTAAATATCAAGGCTTTATGAATATATATATATATATATATATATATATATATATATATATATATATATAAAGCCTTGATATATAGGGAAAATTGATAATATAGTAGCAACAATTTGGACTCTTGGAATTATGTATATTATCAATGATCAACTTATAAATGCCATTGCCACATATTCCAAAATCTGAAAAAGATTTTTCATCATAACCTTCTTTTCTCCAAATCTTTGAGATACACATGTATAATAAAAAGAATATCATGCACCAAGCAAATTATGTACGAGAACTAATAAATGTACTCACGCTATTAAGCAGATTTCTCGGATTGCTGCTGCTTGAGCAATTAAGGCTTCATTTATATTAAGATCTTTGTTTTGAATTTTATTGGTTTCAGTCAACAGTTTATGCAGGTAAGAAAAACATCTGTCGTGCTTTTTCCATAACTGCATCATTAAATGAATCGCCTGTGCTTTTAAGTGATCCTCATTTGCCATCACTTTAAGTATACTTAGGATTGGAGGAATGGCATACTGTAAAAAAAAAAAAAAAATTATATTATGTGTATAGCAGGGTGTGCAACACCAGAAATACATCTAACTCTCAACCTATTCAAAATTTTCATTTAATGAAAGAATTTCATCTATATAATATACTCATATATATATATATATATATAAAAAAAAATCCATAAAAATTATTTTATCAAAAAAATTTTTAGGCTTTCACAAGAATGAAGTTTAAAATTAATATGAAAATATCTTTGCAATCTTAAATGTTGACGTGGAAGTAGGATGGATTTTCTAAATTTCTTAATAGCAAAAATTGTGATCAACTGGTTCCCAGAAATGTTGGTTATATTTAATTTTAATTAAATCTCTTGTACATGGTTTTAGTGTCATTCATGATTCATTCAAAATGTATTTTAAGGCATCCAATTATAATAGACATTAGTGTCTTATTATTTTAATAACCGTAAAGTCTTTTCATTATGTGCATAAATATTGTTAATAAATATTGTCTCATTTCATAAAGGAAATAAGCTGTAGGGGTAATCTATTATTTAATTATACTTTATTTATCATATTCAACCATATTTATTCATATTCCTCATATAACTTGCTCAGGTAAAAAACAATATCTCTTATTAACTTTCATCAATAGAAGAAAATCATGTAAAAGAAATGAACTAATGAAAATTGTACATTTTTTTTAATTATCAAGATTCAAGCAATAAAAATTGCTTAACAAATAGGTATCATTAAAAAGATTTAAAAAAGTTTTGGATATTGTAAAAACTATTCTTATGTTATAATATTGATATGAATCTGTAATGTTGCTTCCAAGCACAATTCAATTGTAGGAAAGATAGTTTTACAGACAGCTCTATTGGATGTTGACAAGATGTCAGATCAATGACCCTTGGCTTGGCAACTATTTGGCAAGAAAATGGATGATAATAAGAACAAATGGAGGTGAATTCTGCTCGATTCTTCAAGGAACTTCTCTGTTCTACTCCAGAAGATATAAAAGACTGGCAATCCAAGCCAAAGTCAGTCATATAGTGAGTCAACGATGAATTAGTTGGATCAGTCCAGTGAAGAGTAAGTGCTTAATGAAGCTCAAACAATCAGTGGATTGAGAACTGAGCCATGCTCCAAGTTTTGAAGCAGTATC
Organism: Argiope bruennichi; assembly: GCF_947563725.1. Lineage (NCBI taxonomy): Eukaryota > Metazoa > Arthropoda > Arachnida > Araneae > Araneidae > Argiope > Argiope bruennichi. The sequence goes on from NC_079155.1 coordinate 3,094,980, forward strand.
AAGTTGTGTTTGGTGTAGCAGTTATATAGTAGTGAGTCAGCAATTGGGTACAACTAAAGTGAGGAGACAGTGGACAGGCCTTAATGAGCAGGTACCAAGTTTTGTCTGGCTGCTTTGTGTGCTGTCGTGATTGTTTATTACTGATTACTACTTGTGGGTTGCTGTTTGTTATAAGTGCTGCTGGATATTGTTTGTGTACGGCTTGGCAGTATTTAGTCACTTGATTCATGTTAATAAACATTATAATTTGTCATTGAGGCTATGTTATTTGTCACTATGGGGAAAACATCAAGTTTAGTGGAATTAATTTCCGTAACAATACTGCACAAATTATTCCACAAAAACCTAAAAATTGATATAATTTTTATTTAATAATTTTTTTTAATTCTCCAAATTTCACATTTTTATTTTTCAAAACATATTTGTAGTAGCTGTTGACCAAATAGTCTAGGCCAGTAGAGTGCCACACAAGCATTTATTAATGGTAGAGATAAACTAGAAACTATCCCTGTAGTAATATTTAATGAGAAATTCAATTCCTCTGGGGCAAGGGCCTCTGAAGAAATGATTTCATAATGAAGCATTAAATAATTTAAAATTACTGTAATATTCACTATTACCTCATGAAAAGGGAGAAAAAAACCCTCATTATGCTATTACAAAACCAGATTACCAGATACAACACAAAAAAACATATTATTCAAGATAGTCTTTCCCTATAAATATACAAAAACTGTGGGCGACATTAAATAGGTTTGCATGTGACAGCAAATGTGAATTAAAGTTTTAGATACTAAAAGTGATGGTTTTGATAATATAATTATCACTGAGCAATACACCAATAACATATTTAAGTCTTATAAATGAATGATGTTATTTTTACAACAGGTTTGGAAATTCTCAATACAAGTTAACTATTTTGTTTTTCCTATAGGTATTATAAATACAAATGTAATACTAATACTCTGTATTACACAAAATCAATAAAAAAATAAATATGCATACTAAAGAGAAGAAATATTCCATAATAATACACTAATTACCTTATGAGCAGCAGATTTTGGTAAGAAATCCAGAATTAGATATTTTGACTCGGGTGAGTTCAGTAGACTTTGCTTGTATAGAAGAATTGCAAATAATTTTGTAGACTAAAACAAAATACAAGGATAAATATGTCTAATTAAATTAGCATAAACATTGAGCTAAAGTTTTTTCAAATGACTGAAAAGTGTTTGTGACAAAGACAACAATGTCCAAAGCGTATTTTAAAAATAAGAGCATTAAAAATGTCTTACCAAATATGAACTTTTTGCAAGAATAGATTCAAAAGTTTCTAAACATGAAATTATAAAGTTTCGATTATCTGTGGATGAAAGAAAAAGTGCAGTCACTAAGGAGAATATCATATCTAAGTTGTCAGCAGAACAGCAACTCACAACATTCTTGACAGTTTCCAACCAGTTTTGTTTAAACTCAAAATTGGCTTCATCAAGTTGGATGGCAAATTTGGCACATTGTAAAGATGACTGCACTGAAAATGTAAAAGCTTCAATATAAATATGATTGATGCTTTTAGTCTTTTCTAAAGCAGCAGAACATGTTAATCCATTAGATGATTCAGCATTCTGAGATGTAATAGCATTGTTTCCTGAATCTTTGGAATTCAAGAAGAGTTGCTCCAGTTTTGTTAATAGCTGTGATAAGGAAGAAGATGTTGATTCATTGAATGATATTACAGATGGTTCTGGCAAGAGATGAATCACAGAAGATGCCAATAAAGCAGCTATTGTAGGGGATATGTGGTGAAAATCCAGGAGTACAATAGCTATAAAAATGAGAAAAAAGAAATCAGTAAAATTATCAACATGGGCAGTAATAGAAATTTAAGTTGATAGCTTTATTTGAATAATATTTGAATTATTCCCTGTGTTTTCCCTGTACATATATGTAACATATAAGGAAATGCATTAACAGCACTTGCGCACTAGTTAGTTATAATGAGTGGAGAAAAGCAAGGAAAGGAAGTCACAATTTAATACAATTCAAAATAATAGCATATTAAAAGAATATTTATATATATAAAAACACAATTTATCTTTATTTATTGCCTAGAATTTAGCAAGACAAAATTCACATTATAAGGGTGCAGGAGATATAATTATAGAGCATGAGAGGCGATCAATAAGTCAGATAAAAATTAAGAACTCAAGTGAAATAAAATGCAAAATAACACAATGATACAAATCATTTAATGAGTACTTAACAACAACAACAATAACAAAAATAAAACTTTACAAAACAACATTACTTTTTTATTTTTACTTATTAATTTGTGCCAATTCATATATTTAGAAATTAATTTCTACAAATTTTTCAGTCATCAGTTTTTTTTTTTTGCAATGCTACTTTGTGTTTGTTGAACACCTCCCTCTCTTTTTTCGTTGATGTTTCTCTGCTTTTCTGAGGCTTCATAATATCTTGTACATGCATTTAACAAACAGAATATTACAAAAAAACTCGGATTGTTTAAAACACCTCCATAAATATTTAAAATATCATACACAGATCCTAGATCAATTAAAGAATCTTTTTCAGATTTTCAACAAGCATACCTTGTTGATACTAAATCCATTTTAAACAGTATGCCATAAGACAAAACAAGAACTATTTTTACAATTGCCCAAAAATAAAGAAATCCCAAAAACTTCAAAATATTACAGGGTGGCCAGCATTTCTGCTGTTTGAATTTCCCTGATATTTCCAGGTTTTCATAGAAATTTCCCCGGCATTTTTCAGATATTTCTAACATCTTCAGAACGATGTCACTTTATTTTCTCTTTAATTATTGTACAATATTTCTTAACTTTATTTGAAAAATTGTTCTGCTCTTTTTAACTAAATTCAATGTAAAATAAAATTTAATTCAGAAAAAAAAATATTTTAATTATTGAATTTCAAAAAAGCTTCAATTTTGTAGAACCCTTCCCTTTATTTTGCAAATATATTAACCAACACTAGAAGATACATGCCCATCTAGACTGATTTTTAGCTAACCAGTTATATCTTAGAATTGTTTTTCAAATTCATTCATGAAAAATGCAGTATAAAAATAAATGCACATTGATGGAGTCTTAAGAATGAAATGATTCGATTCCTTCCAGTGGGGTCTTCCTTATCTACACTGTTTAACATGCCAATCAGAACTGAACAATAATTTTACTAACAGAAAAAAAAAACTCATTTATATATACAAAATGATTTGCATTGACTTTTGCACCAACTATAATAAAATAAATCACTTGTACGCTGGTTCAGTGCCAAATCTGTAAAATAGAGAAAAAAGTGGAAAATTTCCTTTTTTTTTTCTTTATTCCATAAATTTTTTTAGAGGTATAAATTTCAAAAAAAAGATAGTATGAATGAATTTTGTATATTTTTGTAGCAAACAATTTAATATACATCAAACTACATAAAAAAATATTGTCCTCTTTTTTTAAAAAATTATAAGAGGCATGTGTATCTATAATGCATCAAACAAATGTATTTACTGTGTTTGATATTATTTTAAAATTATAAAGCATTTTGTTAAATGTATGGAGAATTTTAAACAAATAAAAAAAATGTTAAAAGAAAATATAAGCAATAATGTCCATTTCATGACATTCATAGCACCCATTCATATGAAGAATTAGTAATTCAAATTCATAATGTTTAAAAATAAACAAAAAATATTTTATGGAAATAATAGCTAAAACATCCGATACTTTGTAATTCAACAAAAAAATCTCTGAGGAGAGGGAAAAAAATAATTATTGTAAAATACTTATTTAATTAAAATAAACTTTTTGGATCATAATAATAGATCAATATTTTACAACCAGTTTTGAATATTGATACCCAAAATTCATACTTCTGCTCTCGTAATACGTGGTATGATCGATTTGACGTTTGAAGGAAGGGGGGGGGGGTACTTTCATATATATATATTTTAAATAAAAGAGACCCATTAAAACTTAAAATCATAATAGTAACAGGATCTGGGCTTTTTACTGTGTTTTCCCACAGTAAGCAGTAAACCACAGTAAACCCTGTTTGCTAATTATGTCAATAACTTATTCTGAGAAAAAAGCAAACCAAAACTTTTGACGGCAATATTATATATTTACACATATATGAAATAAATTAGATATGGAGGTTAATCTTTCTCTTCCAAAGTCTGTTTTAGATTATCAGTAAAAGCTTTATTTTCATTAGTTGCCAACTATGTTGCACTCTACTTATTAAAAAATTCCAGCAAATTATCATGTTTTATAAAAATTACAGATTCATAAAAAAAATTCTAGTTTCATAATAAATTTCTACCTTTTCCCTGATTTTTCTCAACCTCTTGGAATTCTCTGACGATTCCCGATTGGCTGACCACCTCGTATTAGAATAGGAATTATATAAAGAAATTTTTTCATTAAATAAATCAAGTTGTTTTTTTTAATTTTTCAGAAAAATTTCTGAGAGAAAAGCTGAGAGAATTTGTGCTTTGAAATAAAGAATTTGATGTAAATCAACCAATCATTTTTCACATAATAATGAACTGTTCAATTCTATCTATTGTTTTATACAATAATGAACTTCAATAAATGATGATTTAACAAAATGCAATTTTTAAAACAACAAAATTTTTGGACAAGCATTTAAATATATTTTAATAATATTCTTCACAAATATAAAACACTCTGCTAAAAAATCTTTTTTTTTTTTTAACTTCAGATCCCCTAGTAATCAAGTAACTTATAATATCAGTATTTCTTCTCATTTTTAGATATTTAGAACTAGCAAGTTCTATCAAAAATTAGTTGTCAAAAGTTTTAGCTTTTTCGAATATGCTTCTTTTGACAATATTTTTTCACTAACTGTTTAAGAATCCGATAAACATTTATAATATTATTACTCACGACAGATCTAGTAAAGTTTCTAACTGAAATCTATATATTTCTTTATGTTGTCAAAACACATTCACAAACACCACCTTTTTCTACCCAATGGATTGAACAAAGCTTCAATGGAAATTCAGAAGAACTTGTAAATTCCAGGAAATCAGCATGTCTAGCTGAACTATCTTTTAATATTCTCTACATTGCTTTTAGTGAACCATCTACTTTCCATCCAGAAGACTTATGTTCATATTGAAATGCTCCAAAAGTATCTAGATCTAAAATTTAGCAATTATTTTTGCACAAAGATTTTTGACATATTTAAAATTTTTAATTTACATTTGGTCCATTCACAGGAATTTGTTAAAGTAACTATAGGTCAAAACTTGTTATAATTTCTTTAAAATTCACAAACAATCCTTCAGCAAAGGAGTATACTGTATTTTAAAATATACCAAAGTATCCAGTGTAATGTGGTGGAAAGGCAGGCCAAATAACAAAAAGAAACTAGATAGGGTGGAGTTCTATGAACGCATTCCTTTGCACACCAATATCAGAAGACAAAGTTTTTATACCACACTCACTGTTATAATATCTATTTTCTCACTTCTTATTGAGTACCAAGCCCTCCATTTACCTCAAACCATGTTGAACATAAATTTACAAATACTGTGCAGTTATAATCAGGAACAGGGGCAACAATTGAGGTCTGTTACACACTGATGAAACAAGAAACAATGATCAACGAGCAGAATACTGCTCTTTTCCTGTTGCAACTTGTATTTTTGCACATGGCACATAGGAGGATCATAGCTGATGCCCACTTCTAATACCTTGGCAATGTTGTTGATGCAAGGCTTGCCTTCCTCATTTAATTGTACGATTAATTGCCGATAGTACAGAAACAGGATAGTCGCAAACCAGATACTTGGGAGTGTACTGTACTGAATTCCAATGTCTTGTGAAGATTCTTGGTTAATTTACACTAATATCTTACAATAAGATCCATTTGACATTTTTGTCAAGTACAATTCAAAGTTTATAGGAGAATAAGAAATTTTGTATATATCCATATAAGAAATTTTTTATGGTTTAAAGTTTATTTTTAAAGAGATTGCTGGAAAAAAAATGAAGCTAATGTGTAAAAAATAATGTATAACATTTTTGCACAACTTAATATACATTGTTTGGCTATAGATGCAACAAGCTCTGATGCTCATAAAAGTTCAGAAGATTAAACCACATCGATCTGTACACAAGACATACTCAATAATGAATAACAATGAATACCAAATTCTAGGAACCACATACCATTTATCCTATGTTCCCTATGATGCTTAAATGCAGTTTAATTTTTTGAGCTAAGGCTGTGATATCTTATTCTTGCAATGCTTAGAGATTTTTTTTTTCCATCTAAAAAATGTTGAATTAAGAAACTTAAAATTCCCTGTATTTTCCTAGTTTTTATGGAAGCTTTCAAATTTTCCTCTATTTTTCCAGTTTTCAAAGTATTATGGGAATCCTGATAATATATTGGAAAATAAAAATAATTATTGTTATAAATCCATTAATTCATAAAAGCAAAGATAAAAATAAAAGTACTAGTTTTAGAGACACAAAAACTTTTAAAAATTATATTCTATAAATGCTTCCGATTTATATTTGAAGGGTAAAAGCAGAACTGAATTAAAAATAGAAACCAGACACTAATAGACTCAAGAAATTTAATAAATTTATAACACAAAGAAATAAGATCTTTGGACATTTCTGATCATTGTAATGGAAGAAAGGGAAAAGTACAAAGAGGGGTGAGGGGACACATTGAAAGAAGTATTACTTTACTTTATACAAATTTAATTGTTCAAAACAAGAATGCATTAAAATTAGCTAATGAGTAGGAAAAGAAATGTACGTGGATAAAAGAAGAAAAATACAAATTAATCTAGTTGAAACAAAGTTTTTACAGCAAGGGATTTTATATTCAAAATTCAGTAAATAGAATTTTAAAAATATATATCTACCTTTTAAAATTGTTATTCATTTATACAAAACTAATAAAATATGGATGTATAAAAAGACAAAAAAATTGCATGTAACAAAATAACATTTCTTCTGTAAGTTACTTATATTGATCATGTATATATTTGAATATAATTTGAGACTAGTTGTGAATACACTATCATTTTATTTAATTACTAGATTAAATTGCAGTCTCTAATAATAAATTAAATTAAACATAAATCATTCTTTACCTATTTAATTTTTTTGTACACATAAATAATCAATATTTATTTTTTTAAAATTTGACATAAAAGACAGCAATATTGATAAGAAACATCAATACTGATATTTTTTATAAATATAATACAGTAGGAATAAATCTCATTATATTTACACAAATGGCATTTAATTTAAAATTTAAAAATAAGATTTTGTAACACTTTTTAGATTTTTTTTTTATCATACTGGATTTATTCTAAACAAAAAAAAAAGAAGAAAAAAAAGAAAAGAAATACATATGCATATTAATATGCTTAAATAAAATTTTATAAATTAATCATACAAATAAGTAATTGTCCCAAAAATTTTATTCATACATTTTATATTGAGATATTAAATGATGAGCAATAACAATTCAAATCTGTATATTACAACCCTATTTGACATATATAATGCTAATTGTTTTTTCATGTCAAAATTTTATTAATTTAGCACAAACTTTTAAGTCACAATATCAGCATTAAACAAATATCATATATAATCATCATTCAAAATATCTATCCTTATCCAAAATAGAATTTGAAATTTAATAGCTTTTTTCAAACTAATGACATAAGATAAATACTATAAGCATGCATTGTTTTTTATAACAGAAGATAAAAGACGAAAAAATTCATATTTATTTAAATTGGTACGGCAAAGAAAATATTTTTTTTTTTTTTAATTCAGACATATTTTTTACTTGATGATTGAGCCAACTCAGAACCATAATGTAAAAGAATGAAACAAGGCTGCAGAAAATGAAGGCATATATTGTACAAACATATGATTTAAAATCATTCATATCTTTAAAATCTCTCTCTAAGAAACAGTTACCCTCTATAAACTAAGAAAATTTCTTACCTATAGAAACATATTTCTCAATAAGCTCTCCAGATACTATTTTTAAAATCTTTGCTATGGATGCCAAACACAGGTTGACAAATGAAGATGTAAAATTAATCTGAAAAATAAAATAATGAAATGTCAGTCATCAGTATTAATTTAAACAAAATTAATCCTATGCAGAAAAAGATATTTTCATCACTAGGTTGACAGCAGCAGTCTCCAAGCATGAATTTGTCATAAAATCTTTTTGATTAGAGCATCATAGCAAAAATGTGCTAAATATAACAATTTTACCTACAAAGTCAGGAAAAAAAATGTATATTATTCAATCTGGTTACAGTATTTTGAGCATTCTGTTTACATAAATTAATGGTAAAGTCTTCAAAAAAATATAACTTTTTATTTGGAAGAGAAATATTTAAAGAAATTTCCTTACTTTTAATAATGAAATGCTCACAGTACTTGCTATGTCTAGTAATCTGGTCGGATCATGTCCATAAACTATACTTCTTTCACTTAAAGATAATGTAGAAAGCAATAATAATTCAGATATATAAATTCTTTCACTTTCTTCACACTGTAAGCACATAAATGCTTTTTGAGACTTCAGAATAAAATTGGCAGCTTCAACAACTTGATTATAGTTTTCAATCTGTAAACATAATATATGTTAAATAATTCAGTGAATAACAATTATAATATCCAAATATTATAAATGTTTTATAAAAAAAAATTTAAAAAAGAAAGAACATTCCAAACATTTTATTTACATGATACATATATATACAAAAACATACATGCATTTAAATATCATCACACAATTGACTATAACTCCAATTCAAAACAATGTTCTGGCCATAACTGAAATCATTATTATGTCTTTTCAGAAAAGATTTGAAATTTATCAAAAGATTGAATATAATCGAGATAATATTCGCTACAAAACAAAAACTGATTAAAACAATTTCCTCAAATATATAAATGCAGCTTTGCAAAACAATATTGATTGAACAGAATCATTTAATGAAGAAAAAAATTTATCATAAAGTCTTTCCCAAGATCAAAATATTATATTCTACATTTTTTTTTTCTACTGTCTATATTCTACATTTTTTCTAGACCTCTGCAGAAGGTCTTTCTTAAAACTGCAAGTAAAAACAACAACAGAAAATTACTACAAAATCAAAAAATTAAACTCTAGTGATAAGAAACAAATTTGCTATAAAACATACAAAAAATGGTGAAATAAAAACCTAATACTGTAATTTTATTCTAGTGAGCTGCACATCAAATTCAATTATATATATATATTTATGTAGCAATTAATTTTCATTATTTTATTTATAGTTATTTAATAACTAAATGTAAACTTTATACAATTTACTTATTTATTATTATTTTCAAGTATACTATAAGTCTATTACATCAATTTTTAAGATTCTAATAATTAATCAAATCAAATAAAAAAAAATTTGACTTTGTTTCATGGCCTTGCCACTCAACTTTGGCTCTGCTTTTGTCTGGGGTGGTCCTGGCTATGTAACTCTAATAATAAGAAAAGGAAATGTATGTCTGCCCATCAGTTGGCACCCTAGATTAAAGCTGCCTAATTTGATCTTGAGTTTGCAGCCAAATTCTTAAATGCAACAGCAATGTGCTCCTTGTAATGCTTGTTTGAAATTTTAAAAAGAATTTTAGTCAATTAAAAATTAAATAAAGGAAATTTTCTTCTAATAACTTTCAAAAGTAAAATGAAAGCAAAATCTTTACACAAATTTGAAATTAAAAATAATAATAATGTTGATGATCTCAAATTGATGTTTTAATTTTTTTTTTTTTTTTTTTTTTTTTTTGCCTTCATCTTAACAAATTTTTAAAATAATTTTAAATGAATTGCAACAGATTTCATTTTTAAAATGAAACTCAAATTAATTTTGTTTCAGCAAATGTTTTAATGGCTTCTTTTTTGTTAAATTGCAAAAATCTTTATAGGAAAATTTATTTCTTTTCAGAATAATTCCAATTTTACTTTCATTTTTATTTTTAAGCATTTAAATGCAGTAATACACTTTAATGCATTTAGTTGCTATATTATTATTTATTTAATGTATGCCTTTTAGCTCAACCTCATTGAAATTTTTATTATTTGTTTGATTTCAAAAGGTTTGTTTTGTTGAAATATATAACTAAGATTGTTATCATATTGCAGAATTATCTCTTTTACCTTATCTTAAAATTGTAAGGGTTATTAAACTGCCTATCATAATCTCAAGATATTCCTTATGACATACTTATTAATATACCTTCCACCCAAAAAATTTAAGAGCAAGATTCGATTTAATTTATATGAAACACAACTCAAAACTTTGTTATATTGCAATAGTTGTATGTAAAAAATAAGTAGTAGCATCCAATACAAGTTCATTATTACTGGATTATTCTGGAAATTACTATATGCACAATAAAATCAAATATAATGAAACTTGATTTTAAAATTATATTCCAATAATCTACCATATATTTACAGATTCTTTGAGAAATAATTCGCAAAGGTGCAATAAAAAAAAAAAAATGTGCAGTAAGTAAAGTATACAAAAAGTCGTTAAAGAATGCTTAATAAACAAGAGAGTGATAATCAAAAATGAAAATAATTTCAAAACATCAAACAATCTTCTTGTGATTCTTTGAGGCACAAAATTAAAAGAAAGAAACCAAACAATAAATTAGTACTGCTATCTGAAAGTGATGTTACTTCACAGAAAGACGAAATGCAGCCGATGATTCTGATCAACAAGTTGGTCATCAAATGTAGCTAGTATGTTATAGTTATAAATGGCACAATAAAAATAACAGAATTTTTCTTCTTGATAGCAAAATATATAAAATATTTTATAGCAAAATGTGGGTTTTTTTGACAATATCTGTGACATACAGTTTTCGGGATTTGGCACACTTACATGCATTTGATAGTAGTTATATTAACATGAAAGAATCGAAAATATAACATTTAGACAAACGAAAGTAACTTTTTTATGATATAAAAATATATAAAACTATATGTTTAAAAAATAAGTATAAAAAAAAGAAGAATATCTTAATTCATTAGGAATTTATTTTACCTGCAATAATGGAATACATCTGAGAATATAAAATGCTGTTTTAATTTCATTTTTCACAACATCAAGAAGAGTCTCAATCAATAAACTTTTTGAGCAGTCACTCTTTCTCTTTGAATCAGGATTACATAAAATATAACAAATTACAGGTTCCATTGATTGAAAGCCCCTAAAAATATTTGTAAAAATGATTTAAATTCATCATATAAGGCTGAAAATATGTTAAATAAAACATTTTTTTTATTATTATTATTATTCTGCTTACCTCAGATTATCTTCATTTATAGCATCAGCAATATTTTCAATCACTAATGGCAAGTAATTTTCATCAGTTTGGAGGACTGTTATCAAGGGATGTTTAGGTCGACTGAAAATATAGCAATATAAATTACTCATCTCTTAATATATATAAGAAATTATAAGTCTATTCTTTTCTTTGTATGTTCAGCTAGAAAATTATTTTAAACTTATTAATATTTAAACTACATTCTAAAAATGTAGGTACTTGAATATTTTATTAAATATATTGACCATAGTTTTGATGCATTTTATTTATTCAACAGCAAGGAAATAACAATTTGATGTTTTCAATTTAAAAAATTCCGATTACCATTTTTTATTTTTCTTTCCAATTCTGAAGTCAAATATGTTAAATCTGAAGTTAATATATAAACTGTGCTTCATTCAGAAGTACAATTTATAGAGAAAATTAACTTAAAGTTGATTAAAACATAAAAATAAATAATAATCTAAAAATCCAATCAAATAGTTGTTTCTAATTACTTTAACTTATTTAAGACAAGCAAAAAAAAAAGAAAAAAAAAAAAAGAAGAAGAAAAAAGAGCCATAATTTGTTAGCATTTTAGTTCACAAGAAATGATAAACAAGATAATACAATATGTCATAAATATTTGATGCATAATTTTTAAACATATACAGATGGTTATCAGAATAATGGAAACAACTGTGAATAAAAGTAACATCTGTAAGCATTAAAACAAAATCCTAATTATAAGTTCGTTTTTTAAAATATCAGAAATATATGTCATATTAGTATGAGGTAACATTAAAAAAAGTTATACATGCTAGGGATTTTTCGTCAAAAACATAAAATGTCAGACCTCCCAAACTTGCAAAGAAGCCACATTGTAGGAGCATAACTATATGGAACAACTGTGACCAAAACATCCCAGCTTTTAGACATTTGTAAAGGTACAGTGTCTATAGGTCAGATGAGCGTGACAAGAAAGCTTAGCAAAGCAAAACAGTGGATGGAAGGAAAAGCTGAGTGAAAAAGACAAGTATAAAGCGGATTGTAATGTTTAAATAGAAAATTTTGACAATCGAAGTGATCACTGAGCTCAATGAGCATCTGGATTCTCCAATGTCAATAATTACAGTAAAAAGGTAGCTTTATAAACAGAACATTTACAATAAAGCAACAATACTCATGCTACTTATCACACATATTAATGTTAAATCTCATCTACATTGATGCCATAACCACAAAACCTGGTCAACTAATAAGTGGAAGAGAGTTATATGGTCAGACAAATCCTCTTTCATACTTTTCCCCACAGCAAGAAGAGTGCAATTTTGCATAAATACACAATCATGATTGTCTTTTTCTAAATGTCAAGCATGAAAATGGATCTCGTGGAAACCATGTCCTGGTTTCCTCTGGCCCTGTCATAGCCCTGAAATGAAGGATCACTAAGAAGAAGTATAGAGAAGTTTTAGCTGTCTAGGTTCATCCTATAATGCAAATGTTGTTTCCTGCTTGCAATGGAATTTTCAGGATGTTCATGCTCCTATTAATGTGGTAGGACTTGTCCATTCATGGTTTGAAGATCATGAGGATGAGGCAAAACATCTACCTTGGCCCACACAGTCTTACAACCTCAATATAATTGAACTATTATGGTTTATTTTAGAACATTCAATCCAGAATTGATATTCTCCACAGGCATCTCTTCTGGAAATTTCATAATATCTCCATGACGAATGGTACAATATTCCTCCAAATATTATTCAGTATTTATAAGATTTGATTCACAAGTGAATTCAGGCACAGTATTCCTCTAAACATATTCAGCACTTGTATGATTCAATTCCTAGAAGATTAAAGGCTGAATTACATGCTAAAAGTTTTCCTATGCCTTATTAACAAAGATTGTACTTGTTTGTGGTGTTTGTATTATTTTGATAACAACCTGCAAGTTAATATGCTTTACTTTAAAAAAATCAAATACAAGAAAGAATACTTACTGTAGTGAATAATTTGATGACTGATTTCCATCATTTTGACAGATTAAAAGCTTAGTTATCGCTTTGACAATACCATAAACATTGCTAAAAAAAATAATAATAATAAAAAAAAATTATGACAGCATAAAAAAAATTAAATGTGAAATAAATTTAAAATTTAAATGGTATAAACTTGCCTTGCAGATGAAAGACTGCCAAGGAATTTATTAATAGCATAATTTATATCCAAATGACAATTTGTAACAAGATATATTATTCCACGTATTGCAAAATTATAAGTTGAAGTGGATTCATCAGCGCAAACTTCCCATAAAAGATTCAATTCAGGGATCTTTAAAAAAGAAATTAAACTTGATTGAGTACATATGAAAACTGTAAAAGTTGCAGCAGACATATAAAGTAAAAATTGAGTAACAAAAATAATTAAAATCATTTCAAAAAATATAAATTTCCATCCCTTATAAAAATTGAAATGTAATGGTGCAAGAATTGTTATATAAATTAAAGAAAGAAATTAGTGGAGTCAGTAGTATTACAGGGGCTTGAAATTTGAAAGATTGCACAGATAGGGACAACAAATTATGCAATACTTGAAAGTTTTCAATGCATCTCCTGGCATGTCTCTCATAAAAACAAGTAAATAAGACATAAAATAGGTAATTTAGATTCCTTTAATCTCACTTGTAAGTAGTTTGCTTGGTATGATTTAGTTAAGTAGCATGATTTAAGTTCTATGATGACTATTTTAGAAGAGACCCAGAAATTTGCAATTAGATAAAGCCCAAGCTGGCATTTCCCTCTCCTAACATTCATATTGCATAATCAGGATATTCAACCTAAACAGATTTAATATGCATCAAGCTTTGTATACAGCAGTAGAATTAAATTTTAAACCTTTAAGTATTTATTCATGTAACTAACAATTTTTTTTATGGTCAATGAGGCTTTAATTGACTGCTTGGCTAAAACTCATCAAATCAATAGCTTTGAATATTACATCCATGATTTTACAATAAAAATAATCAAAGACCTTATTATTTTTTTTCTTGTATACAATACCCTTTATGTTATGATAGCCAAGGAATTCCAAATTGTTAATACCATGAAGCCAGATAGATACTAGCGCATACAAAATACTGTATTTAGAGGACATAAAGACAAAAAACTTTCAAGGGATAGTCATTTTCCTTAAAGGATAGATTAATGGAAAGCAGATTGCAACTAATTTTTTTTCTAGAAAAATACTTAATATCTAAATTAAGCCATATGGCATAAATCTAAATATTTGAAAGACTGAGCTTTACCATCTTTATTCCTCTATTAATACAGATTATACAGCTTCGCAAGGAAAATTGTACACCATTCAATAAGCTTCCTGCTGAAATATTTCTTAATGAGAAATGTATCTATATACTTCATCATGAGTCATGCTATCATACTTAAAATTAGATAAGAATATCTTTATCTGAATTTTCTATAATTATGAAAAATTAATTTATTAAAATTAAGGACATTATAATATTGTATGTAAAATGCATTCTTCCAACACAGAAGACAATAATTTACATAATCTTGTTGCTAAATGAACTCATGAATGTTTATAACTAAAAATTCATGTCTTTATTAATTTTTAGTCTTAATCATATTTAAATATTTTTTCAATATATACAAAACTATTTTGTGAACTTTTCATATGGTAACTATCTATTTTTTCAATTATTCACTGCTGACTGATTATTTAGAAAACAAAGTAAATAAATGTACCTGGACTGATGATGATGTAATAAGTTCCTTTTTTGCTTTTTTCTTCACCACTTGCACTATTTTTTGGATGCACTAAAAGTAATAATAAAAATTACAAATAATTATAATTTAAAAAACAAGTTATTCAATATAAAATATTTTTTTTCTTTTATAAATTGAACAAAGAATACACTTTGAACATGCACATATTTGATAACAAATGCTAATTCTTATCAAAGTAGATTGATTATTTTACAAAAAAACTTTGCAAAAATAAGTTTATATACAAAAGCCTAAGCAAAACTTTTTAAAAAGTTCATCTGAATTATTGACTGCAAATACTATATATTTGTAATATTATAATGAATTGGAAAAAAAAAGATATAAGTATTTTTTAATAGGAAAAGAAAATTTATTTTGTTTGCAGTTTTTTTAGTTTATACAGATAAGAGACTTATTCGATTTCCAACAAAAAAATATTTTGATAACGAGTATCTATAACTTTAATGACAAAAGAAATATGTTTCATGCAAAGAAACTTGCAATAACAATTGGTTAAACAAATTTTTTATTTCATGCAAAAATTAAGTTTGTTAATAATGATTATAATATCCCAAACTCTTATTTAAGCTTTAAGTTTGCAAATAATTAAGTTTGGGGATAATTGAAAAAATTATCTGGATTATTAATTCTATTGTATCATTTAATGCATTTGTTCCGAAAGATAAGACATACAAGGACAATTTTTGTTATAATGCAGATTTCATTAATTAGACTAATTTCAGTTTGAAAATCCGTAACATATTGGCGTAAAATGTTTTCGATACCAAAATAAAATACAATTTTCAAGGCACTTACTCGAGATCGAACAGCTACGTCGTCAAATTTTAGACGCTGCTTCAAATCTTCCATTCTCAAAATTTAACAGTCGAATTCGTGCAGAGAGAGCATAAGTGCGCTGTTGGCAATAAAAAGACTAAACCGGTGAATGTATTCAGCTTTCTGCCCAATTTCATAAATATTTTCATCTTCTGAAATCAGAACTGCCAAATCGAAACTACGAAATTGTAGTTAAAAAGAAAATAATGATTGTTTGATTGGCTTTTATATAGCTTTGGATCTAGAACGATCGAATCGAATTGCAGGGAGAAAAATGATTTCACGAGGGCTGTTTTAATATTAAAAGAGGATCTTTAAACAGGATTCTTCAGTATGCAAACATTTCGACACAATAATTTTAGTCAAATTTCTTTAACAATGGATGTCCTTTAATTTAATTCAGTCGAAATAGATGAAGCGCAGCTAGAATGAAGTTCCTCTGAAACACCGCAATATGAAGACGAATGTTAATCTGTACATAATATCAAATGAACAACAAATACCATAATGAATATATCTGACAGAGGGAGTATCATAGCAGGTATAAACTTAACTGTGGCTTATTTTATTACAGCACATGAACCAGGAATTGATTCGATGCACCAAATCTTGCTAACATCGAGTTGATATTAGCAAGTTAGACGTAGGGACCAACATCTCATAAAACACTGACGCCTTGCTGATACATTTTCTAAGAAAAGCTTCTCCGAGAAATCCCAGAATTGTCCAGTGACTACGTGAAACAAAGCTTTGCCTTTCCAAATACCCAAGTGTCGCATAATATTTAGAAAATATTGCACAAAATTATGAATATAAAGGAATATCAAATGCCATATATGATGCAATATTGCATATTTTGTAACAATACTGCAGAAAGCACCGAAATTTTTAAAAACAGAGATTTAATTAAATTTTCGCTCACAAATACTTTTCTCGCTTAATAATTCATTTAATGTGAGGTTTTATACGAAAAAATTAACTACAATAATATTTCATAAAAAAAAACCGGAGAATTGCATGATATTGTAAAGTATCGAGAAGATATTATTGAAAATTCTGCAATGAACAAGTTTGAACAAACAATACTGTGAAATCATTATTAAACAACGCTGAATTATATTGTAACGAAACTTGTTCTAACTTGACGTAGTCTGAAGGGCTCTGTGGTAGAATGCTCTTAAATGAAAGCGACAGTTTCAAGTTCGTATCTGACTGCAGGAAGTTGTCTAAAAATTATTTTGTTATTGTTTTGGTTTCTGTTATTTCTCGTTTGTTTTAGAATGTTCTTACAATTTCAGTATCTTTCTAAATCTGGAAGGTTCCAGTCATTTCTTCTCGTGGATAACTTGAATAAAGTCCCGAGTTGAGATAGCGAGTGTTATCTTTGACTTTAGTTAACACACGGTTTATCACCATTAATTTCATCTACGCGACAGTATTGTAAAAACTATATTGAAAATTCTACATTATCATCGGTATGAAATTATGTATTTAAAAATACTATAAAAAAGTTTATTATCCATTTTCATGAATAATAAACTGTTATAACATGAAAGTGAAGACAATTTTGAAGTTATTAGAACACAAGAAAGTGATCAGGCAATCCAGAAATATTTTTGGAAATCTTATTTTAAATTGGTTTATCTATTTAAAAAGTAAAATAAAGATTAAAGTAAAATAAATTATCTCCAGGAAATGTATAAAAAGTAAATATCAGGAATTAAAAGAAATTTGCTTTTGAAAATTCTTAATCCAAATTTTACTACATCGAGCGCACCAAAATTATTATATTTAAAAAAGTTATCTAGAACTTTGGTGCAGAACCCTTATTTTAGGTAAAATTTTATTTCACTTTTTTTCTTAATACTAAAAATTTAATTTTCTTAAATTAAAAAAAAACAAAACTGGTGAATAATATTTATTAATTATAAAGAGTTGTTAAAAGGACAATACAAAATTAGATGCAGAAGTGCCTTATATTCCTATCTATAAAAACTTGTAATTGCCGTAAGCGATATCGCATGGCATAGGTCCAATGAATGAGAAGTCGCTTGCAACTTGAAAGATCCTACCTTGGAATATGAATTTAAGTTAAAAATTGAAATACAGAACTTGAGGTTAAAAAATAATCAAGAGAGATGTGCTTACTTTGGCAGTAGATAAGACGTTAAAATTTAAAAATTTGAATACTGCCTCGAATAATAAATTTTCTTGATTTTATATTTGGGAATATAAGTAAATGCTACACTTGTGAATTCATGAAATGCAAATTAAAAGTTTGGTAAACGAAATTCCTGCCTCTGTTTAGTTGGAACTCTATAGTGCGTTATAAAACGTTTTGTCCTTTGCTGAAAAATATTTTAAAATGCACGTTTCATTAGTACTAACATACATGCTGATAGGTTTCTAAGTATATTGATTTTTATTTAATTTAATATGCTTTTTCTAAAAAGATTCGACTTCTATTTTTCAGTCTCATTTTGTAAATTTTTTTTTTTTCTTACTTTAAAATTAGTCTTTTTCTCAGCGGATGCTTTGTTGATTATTTTTAAAATCATTATTAATCATATCGTTTGTCTGTTTTATGTATATAGGTAGGAAAAATCATAACACATACACTTTTGCATCGCACCATTTTTATATTTAATCCGTTAAGAAGTTTCGAGATTTTCAATTAATTAATTACTGAAGATTTCGGATAAATGTCATTTACAGCTTAAAATTTTGTGCAAATGTGAAAGGATTGCTAGTGAAAATATAAAAGTAGTTGCTAGTAACTTTTGTATTTAAAAATATTCCGAAAGGTAATTTTCTAGTAATAACATATTTTCTCGAAAATTAAAAAAATAATAATAATAAATTGTTTAAAATTAATTTTAACCATAATTGGTAACAATGCCTTCTTATTCTCATAATGAATTGAACCTAATTTTATTAAATCATCAATACTATCCTTCGCGGGTTTTCGTTGTTATTAATGCTTGATAACAAGAAGAATTAGTTTGTTTCAAGATTTGAATTAAAAAGTTCAGATGTTGTCTTTTACACTGAAACATGTTTTAAAATTTACCATACGAAAATCAATATATATAATTCTATATTGTGCAGGGTTAGATGCATCATTTCAATTATAGAATTTTATGAAGATTTTTAATTTTTTTCATTTGTGCAGAGTTAAAATGATTTTTTTTTTACTGTTTGCTATTTTTAAATCTACATTAGATAGGAAGAAGCTATCAAATTATATATTTAAAAAAAAACGTAATCGACATTTAATATTATAGCTGTAATAATTTACTTTTAATGACTGAATTTTTTATGCATATTTTTAGTATAAATCTTATGAATAAAGTTCATCTTTTACGATTCAAAATTGATACTGATTTCCATTTCATCACTATCTTCTGTAATCACAAACATGAATTGATATTATTATTCTATTCATAAGTTTTACTTTCTCATATTCGAAGTGCAGAGAAAATATAGTTAAATATTAAAAATTCGTCAAAAAAAAATCGAACTCAAGATTTTGACAAATTTTTTTTGTGTTAGAGCTCCTCGTATTCGAAAACCGTGTTCTAGACATTAGGCTGTTTGTCTGTGACAAAGATAACTGAAAAACATTTTGATCTACGCTAATGGAATTTGGTATATGATCTTTATAAGCAAATATACAGATTTCTTTCAAATTTTGAGCGAAATCCATTCACAAGAAGTCTTTCTGTCTGGCTGTTAGAATATAAGTTAATACTATGATTACAAAACGACGAGAGATTGATTGATAAAATTTGGAGCACTGATTTATTTCCTAAAGTGTTATATCATCACAAATCTGGAACCACGTCTGTGAGGGATTTGATTTTCTGTAGGTCTATCTGCTTTCACATGCATGCAAATGAGATAACGGAAACACAATGGCTTAAATGTATGAAATCTGGTGTTCGATTTTGTGATCACAATTGTAATGTCACATTTTAGTTTTAATTTTTTGGAATTAACCTGACAAAAACACGAATTCGATTTTTGGGCTAAATGTCAGGATTAATTGCCAAAAAAAAAATCGCCAAGGATAAAACGATAGTTATAATAAAAATCATAAATTCGCAGCAAATATCAATATTTTATAATTATTGTTCACCAGTATCGTGCAATGAAGTTAAGCTATTATCCCATGTCCATAATTTTATGTAGGAGGGAGGGGAGAAACACATTTGTCAGAGAACAGGGAGAAAGTTTTGGAGACATCACTGCATTTGGTTATCCTTGTTTTTACTAAGTAGATGAAGCATTTTTTTTTAATACGTGAGCACACTAATTTGCTTTTCAACCCCATCTTTTAAAATTTGTGCAATTTTTAAAATTATTTAATTTAATTTTTTAGCTTATTTTAGCCTCTTTTGAAATTTTAATATTTTTATTTGTGATATCATATACCTTTTTATTTGCCGTCTTTAGTTTGAGTTCGTTGAATAGCAGTTTCTTTCATTTGATATTTCTTTTTGATGTCATTAATCACTGAAAAATCCAGTATGAATTTCCATGGTTCTGTCCCTTCTAATTAATTACATGTTGTCAAATTCTTGTGTGGGAATTATATATATATATTGCTATATGTAAATATGATTTGAATATTTACATATACATCCAACGGTGAGACTTCAAATGACATTTATCTGAAACATTTAGAGAAGCTATTAGTTATTATTTAAGACTAGAGTCCCTAAAATCTTTGAAGGTATAATAACTGAATAACATGATATATGTAAAGACACATATTTTAATAAACAAATAATAACAAACATAAATAATAAATCAGTCATTCTCATCAAAAAGCGTAATGACGCAAAGTTAGCTGAAATTATTCAGAAGATTTTTAGCAATCCGGCATTTCATCATTGCGACTCTTTTATATCATAAGGTTGAGTTAAAGGGAATCACATGAATAGAACATTAGTGATCCCAATAAAGTGCTAATATGATATATCTCAATAATATGCTGTTGCTAGGATTCTGTACGTTGGAATACTTATTCCGCATAGCATAATTTTCTCTATAATTTAATATATTTCGTGTAACAAACGTAAGTTTTAATATTTAAATACATTTATTAAATGAATTTCAGTTGATCCAGTAATTTCATTAAATCTTCTGACCTAATATCTGTCGGATTACTAAAAGTGCTTTATTGAAAAAAAAAAAGGGGGGGAACAAGTGTTCTAACTTTAATACAAATATAGAGTTATTCATAAAGAAAGAACAGATTTAAGATATTTAGTTCTAATGAACTACAATAGATATAGACTCATATGATATATCACTGAATGAAAAAAGATTTATTTTTTGCAATCTGATAATCCCGCTAAAACGAGAACTATTGCTTGTTTACGAAAAAAGGCATTTTCTGCAAATATCATCTTGTATGCTGCAGTATGTAAAGACTGAAACCATTGATGCATCGCAACGTACATTTTGTTATCATTTCGTAAATAGCCTGTTTATAAACAGATTTAAAGTTGGTGCAAAAAAATTCTTAAAGATGGTTGCACATGCAAAAGGAAAAAAAAGCACCGATCATCCTCGCGCGTTAGATGAAAATGTTGAGTACATCCGAATTGCTTTTGAATTTTACCCTATTTTTGAGTTATGTAAAAGATAGCGCGTATGTACCAATGCTTGATATTTTTCAAGATCAGCGCAATTGATTTCAACAACCAGGGTCCAATGGCCTCTTATGTGGCAAGAAATGGCCGTATATGTCAACGGACCTCATATTAATGCATAAAATAACATTTTCAAATTTCTTTTATAGAATGTGTATCCAACTTCTATTTGATACAAATCTGCTAGAGTTATACAAATCTATTAAGGTTTATTCTTGAAGGATGTGAAGTAAGAATGATCTAACAAATTCCATTTCTGTTATTTGTGCCATTTTTGGATTGTGCTTACCAATAGATAGACGTAATAACAAAAATGTTTTTTTTTTTCTTTTTTTAGGAATTTGAGGTTGAGTTAAAATGTAAAGATTCTCAAAAATGTTGAAGTCAAATTATTTGGCAATTAGAATGCTTTGTCTTCGTATACTGAAAAAAAAAAGATTTATAACAAATATTATTTAATATCATATATATCACACATATAAAGTTCTGTCAAACAGATTCGAGATATTCCTACTGGAAATGAACTATTATTTTTGTAATTTAAAATCACATTATAATAATTTTATCATAAAATTATTTAATATTTACATATAGTAATGATCAAATTAAAATATTTTCGAATTCTATGTAAAAACCAAATGTTTAAAATATCTTTCATAGCAGTGAAATTAACCCTAACCACCATGATAAATTTTTTTTATCGGAATAACAATAATTTCCTTAGGAAAATAAAATCTCCTTTTTAATAAAGCCTGACACATTCATTGGCTTGAAATGCCAGTATGGTATTTGCGTCAAACCAATCAATAAAGTTCTTTTTAAAATTTTTCTTTCAACAGCATATTTCATTCACGAAAAATAAATTAATAGGTTTTATTTCCTCAGCTTGGAAGCAATTAAATTAAATAAAGCTGTATCATAAACTAATTTGAAAAATACTAAAAAAGGATTCAATTTTTAAAAAAAAAAAAAAAAAATTGCAAAATATTAGTCATTTGAAAACTTATGCTCATATTAAAGATAAATCTGAACCACGTGTGTTTATTTTTCGAGTTTTCACTGAACTTTCTTTATCGAAACTTTCTCCCGTATTCTCTAATAGAGGTGTCATCCGCTTGTAAAATGGTAGACTTTGGGCAAGACCATGAAGGCCACTTGTGCTTAATTTTTTTTTCTTATGCTCACATGAGAGTAGAGTCCTTTGCAGGGTTGTATGACAATTGCGTACCAATCATAAAACTGCCAATCAATAGTCTCGTTTACAATGCGGTTGTGTTACTGATAAGGGAAAGTTCTAGAAGAGATCACAACATTTTAAACATTATGTAAAAATGTCAGATTTGGCGAAAGTTAGCATGATGTTTGACACAATTTCGAATACTTAACGATAGGTTCATTAATACAATTTCATGCGCTTTAATACTATATGAATAATTTCCACTTTGCTTTTTATGAAAGATGGATTGCTTTTCAATATATTTATTCAAAAATGTATGATGAAAATCATTGAGGAATGATATTTCTTCTCATATAAATAGTGTATCCACTTCGAAATAATAATCATTTCTTCTAGGTTTTTAGATATAAAGGCATTAAGTTACATAAATATAACGTTTTGCATTAAACGAAAGAGTTTGCGTTTCAGTTTTTTTCTTTATTTCATCTTGCTTCGTTTATTTAATTCAATAATTTCGAATATTAAAATATATGTTATTTAAATATAGGCACTTAAAAAAGTTGTTTATTAAATTTAAAGTACAATTAAATGAGGTTAGTGGTATTGGAATGATGTGTAAGGAGGGAAAAGTTGCAAAAGCAATTCTTGAAATGCCGTAAGTAGCAAGAAAAGCTTCCAACTACGGATGTTAAGTTTCCATGCTATATCAGTTTTTTTTAAAAAAAATCACTTTCCAGAGTAGAAAGTCATTACAACTTTAAACTTTTCTATTTATCAACATAGATTTAATTTAAATGTTGTTACATTTTTTTTAAATCTGTACTCTGATAAAGATAAATTATTTGTTCATTATATGATTTTGCATTTTGTATATGAAATATTGTTAAGTATACGGTGTATAAAATAAACAGCTTACTAAATCAGAAGTATATTAATATTTTGCTAACTGATCATTTGTATCTGCAAAAATTTGTAGGAGATATTAGCTGAATTCAAATGTAATTTTCTTCTAGTTGCACTTTTATTAAACCAAAATCCAAATATACTGTTAAAAAATAAAATTAAATTAAGAAAAATGATTTTTACATTAATAAATGTAATATATGTTTTTCAGAAACCTTAATTTTATTGAAGATCGTTCTTATATGTACAATAAGTCATTAAAAATAGTGTTGAATGAAGTTCTGGTAATACACTCTTCAACAATATATATCTACACCTTTATTGAAATGTTTACTGATTAGCTATGCATTTTTTCCATATTTTAAACAATGTAATTATTTCTAATTTCAGAAGAATTCATGGCCATTTTAAAGGTCTCTGAGATATTGCAAATCTCAAAGCTCCTTTTTCTATCCAAATTTTTTTTATTGATTTTAATTTAATTTTTATTCAGCAATTTTAATAGTAAATTTTGAAAACTGAAGTCGCAAGTCCCTTTCTAAAAAGTCCATTTCAATATTGTATAAATAAAAAAAAGTGCGCAGTCAAAACGTAAAATTAATTTTAAGCAAAATATCGAAAACAAAAGACAACTTTCTATAACACTAAACAATATTGTAAAAGAAGGGAATATATTTTTTTTAAACTGTAAAGCTCCAAATTTTTTAGAATTATAAAATAGCATAACGAATAACATGTAAATGGTAATTAGGAATATTTCTAGAATAAAGTTCCAAAATTAATTTAATCAATATTTGATTATGACTTGAATAAATTTGACTGCAGAGCCCTCTGTCATTAAATGAAAGTCTAAAACTAAATACTTTTCTACAACTACTAAAAATTATCAAGAGCTGAGGGTACTTTTTTGTTGCTTTTTTTAACTAATCATTCTTTGTTAAGATTTGTCATTTAATCAGACTCGTGATATTTAAATACTTCTTCATCCGACTAGAATATTATGTTAACTTACCTGCATATGCATTTTGCGATTAATATTTATCATAAGTATTCTTTATAATTTTCTTATGCATTCTGCTTTCAAAATTTACATCATCAATGGAAAAATAAAAGAATACAGCATACTAAATTTGTAACAATGTCACAAAAGATAAAAGAAATCACATTGAGAATATTTTAAAATAGTATTCAATACACTGCAATATTATAAAAATCAAATAAATAGTAAATGCGGGATCAGTTTGAAAATAGTGAAAAATGCTTTCTTACGTATTATTATTCCATTTCCAGTTGTAATGTTCCATTAAAATATCCTGAGTTTTATTTTTAATTCATAAAATAAAGTAAGGACTGTTTTAGGAACGTACATAACAAACTACGTGATAACATACGCACACGCACACACAAAGGAGGGGGGGGGGAATGGAAAAAACTGACTTTTAACTCGGAAGCATATTCTTTAAATTTCACAGATATCTCCAAATCTTTAGTTTAAAATTATTCAAAAATTTAAGTGTGGAATATTCAGACTTTAATCTAAAAGTTTTAATTAACAAAATAAGATTTTCTTCCAAGAATAAAAGTGAATGTATATATATGCGACTATAAGTCTATTTAAAATATAGACCACTGCACGTAGAGATACTAAATTTAACACACGTATATTTGGGAGAAAGAAATATGCAATTCAGTGCATTTAAAAATATTAATACAAAAAATAATGTTATCTGTAACGTAAATTATCTTAAAATTTAAAAAAAATCATTAATTTTATTGGTTTATCAGTTTTTGCATATTTTTATTCTGTAAAAAAAATACAGAACTTAGATAGCATGTATGTTTTATAGTCAAGATCTTCCGTTTATATTTACGTATGAAGAAGTTTTCATATATGCGAGAATACAATTATTTTAAATATAAGTTAAACATATTTATAACTATATCAGGTTTAAGTTATTTATTTCATATGTATATGAATTATTTATTTGATTACCAGATTTATCAAAAGCTTTGAACAGATTTAATTTCAAATAGTAGGAAATTTATCAACTGTTAAATTCTCTTATTGATTTGCGTGTTATTAATTAGCTGAAATGCACATTTAAATAATCCATTTATCTTAAAACAATTGGAATCGTTTGTGATGGTAAAAGTTTTCAGGCGTAATTTTTTAGAATGGAATTTCTATTTCAGATTTTCTTTTAAAGTTTATTGATTTTCATTTCAGAACTATATTTACCATACTTTGACGGTGAAAGATTAATGCAGACAATTGATATGATTTGAAAGTAAAAACTATTTTTTACTGTAAATTTTTAGAAAGTTATCACGGAGAAAAGTCAATATTTCTCATAATTTTTGATTAATTAAAACTCTAATTAAAAGTTCAAAAAATCACTTTCCTACCATCCAAAGTATATATTTGCCAAATTTGATAGGCAGACGGCCTGGTGTGTACAGAACCAGTATATACACATAGAGACAAAAGTTTTTTTCCTTGTGTTTATCAAAATTTAGTTAAAATACTAATACATTTTCTCGCCAAATACTCTTAACAACAGATAAGATATGTTTTAGCAAACCTAGACAAATCACTCCCTACCCCCTTTTTTTCAAAGAGCTACGCGTGATTTATTGACCTTTTATGACCCGTACGCAAATGTTCGTACACATTTGTCCCACTACCCCTTTGCAGAACGTTAAGAAAACGTTTACTTCATTCACTGCATGTCTATCAATAAGTCTGAAATATCGATATTGGGTCGTTTTATATGCAGTTAATATGTAAATCTCAGAAAATCGATTCTGCATCTTGAGATCGTTTTCCACAACATATTAAAACCAAAATTTGATATGTAAATTTAATTTTAGCAATGGAATCACATACCAAGTATTTAATGTAATCAATGTATTTGAAGTTACCATGTTTATATGCATGAGAAAAACAGGAGGACTGATGGGTCAACTCTTTGACAGATTTGGTTCAAATTTCAAAAACTTGGTTTGTATTATAGATGTTAAACATGTACACCAAATTTTTTGTTTACTTAAACAGCCGGACAGTCTGATTTTGATTGAATGGAACTCGTTCAAAATTTGAAGGAAAACTACAAATTGAATTAAAGACCACATACCAAATTCCACCCTTCGAGCTCATAGCAATTTTTAATTATTTTGCTCAGAGATAAAAAGACACGATTTCAAAAATGTATTTTTCCGTCTCAAGAAGACGAAAAAAAGAGAAATTGTTAAAATCCTGAGATTGAACTATACTAAGATAAATTTTAATAATTTTGCGCATAAATGTTCCAAAAATAAATTTCGTCAATTTATTTAGCAACGTAACTATATTCCAAAGTGAGAAAACACATTGCCATAAAGCCAGTCTATCTTTCCTCGACGGACAGAAAGCAGGGCAGCATTGGCGCATTCGTTGAATGTGAAAGAAGAGAGAGAAGCAATAGACCGGCATGCCAAAATTTATTTGAGAATTCGTGCTAGTATGACGCAGAAACATTTTCTGGGAAAGTGGTCTACCTTAAGCAAATTGGTATCCATTATTTAATCCAAGAGACCAGAATGATGTGGGGTCGTCATCGAAGGATGTTGACAATGCATGATCACACGCAGCAACATAAATTGCAGAACTCATTTGTTGTCTGGAATGGGAGGTATTAGCTAAATATTCAACCTCAATATTGTCCAATCAGATTTTCTTTTTCCTTGTGTTGAATTCAGTACCGGGACATCACATCAGAGGTAAAGAAGAGGTGCAACAGAAGTTACCCCTTCTGTCGGTGGCATTCAGATTGCTATACTTACCGAAAGCGGCACGTCTGAATGTCAGGTTTATTCTTAAAAGTGTCTGGATTTTGACAAAGGGATTGCTTTCCGCTTTTCCGGTCAGTTCAGAGCTGCTGATCTGAGTCATTAGCAGACCACATGGTGTGAGTGGCAGGTGTTGCTTATCACTGTCTTTCGATTTTTAAGAGCATTTTTCTTTTAGTGGTTAGGAAGAGAGTAACAATAACATAGATTGAAAATGCAGAAAGCGTGATTGTCTTTAGAGGTTTTTTTTATTATTTCATGAAACACCGTATAAAATTTGCGTCAGTAATAAATTGTTATGTTTAATTCGATAAGTATCTAATTTTTATAAATTGAAAGTGTACATCTAATATTTTTTTCACTGAAATATTTTTCACAAAATTTTTAATCCCCTCTTACTGGGAAATTATTTCTCGAAATTACGTACAATCGATTTAATTCTTGAAAAAAATTTCCTTTCAGCGCATTGCCAATGTATTTTAATATTTTAGAATGCGCATTTAAAACATTAATTGCGATAAGTAACATCAAATTATAATTTTGTTTCTTAAGTATTTAGAAAATAATTGTATAATTATGGAATTCCATACGATATTTAAATTTCCGAGATATCGATTTTTGGTGTTTATCTGCATGATTAAAATTTTATAATTAAATATATTTTGCAATAATTCAGTATTGCTGAAATAACTGTATTATGCAGCGGATGCACCTTATGACTATAACAAATAAAAGCAATTGTCAAAATATTTCTTTGTAATATCCATGATACAAATTTGGCCCGGAAAAATGACTTAAATAATACAGGTTATTTAGACATATAATTAACCATTTGCAACTGGAATTTTTCGAATGCTTCTAAAGAAAGCTCCCACAGAATATTAAAAACCATTTTAAAATAAATTACAATCTAAAAAAAAATTTCAACTTTAAGTTATTCGGGTTGAAATCAAAGTTTTCACTATTTTGCAATCGAATAACGACATACCGTGGGGTAAACGAATCATTAAAAAAATGTCTGAATTTAAAAGCTTTGCAAATGCAGTTACATTGATCTTTTTTTACTTATTTCTTCCTAGCTGCTTTTGCGATCAACACATGGGCCGAGATTGCTGGTCAATATAAAATTTTAAATT
This sequence comes from Argiope bruennichi, assembly GCF_947563725.1. NCBI lineage: Eukaryota > Metazoa > Arthropoda > Arachnida > Araneae > Araneidae > Argiope > Argiope bruennichi. Next base: position 3,123,726 of record NC_079155.1, read on the forward strand.
AAATGGAGGTTATTAAGGTTCATAGGTTGAGCAATTTCTCTTCATTTTTCTATGGAGTAAATTTATTTGCTGTTTTGTCATCAAATTAAATGTGTCTATTCTCTTGTACATTTTCATAAAAGTAAGGAAAATATTATTTTTATTGCACAGTTCTAAAAATAACACCCATATAAGTATCTTATATAAAATTCAACTAGATTAGAAATCACAAATATTATACGTGGATTCACCTGCATTTATCTGCTATATCTGCTACTAAAAATACAGAACATATTTAATTAACAAATTTTTCTTTTTAAATCCTTAAGAAGTTTTAAGATCCTCTATTTTAATTAATTAATTATCTAAAGAATTTGGAAGAACAACATTTTTAGTCTTAAATTTGGTGCAAATATATACAGATTGCTTGAACCATTATTGAACGTTGGTTAAAAACCAAGTTTCTAGGTGCATGCTGGAATTTTGAAGGGATTAATTTTTTTTAAGGAATTAATATCAAGTGGAATCAAAAATGTTTTGGTTTCAGGTAACAATCCCTTCATTAAAAACCCGATGTAACAGCACAAGTAGAAGTTTTACTATAAACTACTAATAAAAGTAACATATCAATGAAGATGTGTATATAAGAATATATTTTTAAAATGTTTTTGATTGTGTTTGTAAAAATAGTTTTGGTTTGTAACAGGTTTTTAAGTACGCGTTCCTATTCGTTCTGTTTTAAGAGCATTATTGTTCAAATTTTCTACAGTATTTAAACAAATTTCCAAAACTAAATACTTAGATTTTCAATAACACACACACACACACAAAAAAAAGGCTTGAAGTCTATATTTATGACGGAATTAAAAGAAGGCCAGAAATCTGTAGTGAGGGAAGCTTATCAGATTTGTCAATCGGAACGTTTTAAAAGTATGGTTTTAAATCTAGTGTGATAAAATATATAATGTTGTCAAACTTACGAAGTAAAATACAATTTTATTCTTTAACAAACTAAAAAAAAGGTATAATATATATTAGATACATTAAAAATTTAAAGGTGGTAAATATGTGAAAAAAATTAAGCCAAAATGTCAGAAAAAGATTCATTAATTTTACGTATACAAACTAGTATATATAAAACACCTCGCCTGCGTTTATTGTTTGTGAAAAAGAATATATATATATATATATATATATTGTGTATATATATATATATATATATATATATATATAAGCAGATTTTTTTATTTAAGTTTTTGAATTGTTATATTCAATTTCTTAAAAGTATTTAGAAAACTTAGCCCTAATTAACAATAACTAATTACCTCTTTAAAGCTTTGGGAAACTAAACGAGCATTTTAGTTTCTTTATTTGGCATATTAGGAGATAAAAACTAACAAACTTGATAAATAAATTAAAATCACATCCAGTGAACTCAAACTGGACAAACAGGAGAAGGTAGTCTAAATGCCAGTTGTATGCATTAAAAATTTTTAAAATGCTAAGATAAGATAAAATTTGGTCAAAATAGCAACAATTTAAAAACAAACAAACATAGTATAATTATTTCACTTTAATGAAATTAACAAAAAATTCTCACTTTTAACTCGCTCATTCATTTACTTTCCCGCGGATTAAATTACTCAACATTAAACGTATAAGTAAAAATGTCAGTAGAAACCAGTTTAACATTAACAAAACCGCTCGATATATATGAGATTGAGCAGTGAAATAAGATTAACATTTCGATTCAAAAAAAGAACCTATAAAATCTGCGCTAATATTAACTTTGAAAATATTATTAAAAACCAGAGAAAAATATAAAAACAATGAAAATTATATTTCTACATTGCTTACATTTTTGTTCGAATTCGTCAAGGAATGTGAAATTCTATAAGGTTTAAAGAATTAACCAAATATTCAATTTTCATACATAGATTGTTACGTTATAAAAATAAGGATTTAATATAATGAATGCTAATCTTTCCGAAATATCCTACTTTAATATATTGGTTCTATATACCTCCCCGTTTTTAAATACACTTATTAATGAAAACTAAAAAAATTATTTCATTAAAAGTTAAAAAGTTTCGTTCGTTAAGTAAATTCTGTACATATGTTTAGTGCTTATTTTCAAAAATAAATTGCATAAGTAATCTTTAAATGAAAGCAAGCTACAAACGAGATACTTGTCAGATTTTAATTTTATATTTTATTTATTAGATAAACTATTTTCATATACTAGAAAGTTTTAAAATCTTATTGATCAAAATACACTCATGTCCATAATTAAGGTCACAAAAATGTTTTTTAAAGTAATTCTAAATGGCTGCCAGTAAAATTTAAACAAATTATATTTTATATATTGTGAGGGACCGGTAACTTTTGTTGTGGGAAAAAGTGTTGTTTAGCATTAATTTTTGAGGAACTACTGAAATTAGACCGTTTAGGCATCTGGGATTTTTGCCTGCAATTTTATGAATCTTGCATTTAAAAAAAAAAAAAAAAAAAAAAAAAAAACTGTTTCCAGTGAGAATGAGTTCTCATAATTGTTTAGATGATTCCTTGAGATGGAGAGTCGTTGGCAAGCTTGAAGCTGGGCAGTCTCAAGCGAAGGTGGCTCGATGGTTACAAGTGGCACCGAAAGTGGTATCCAGGTTGTGGAAATCAATTCCAAACAAGTGGTACTGCCTGCACAGGATCGCTATTTGGCATTAAGCGCACGACGACATAGGCTAACAACGGCTCCTCAACTTGCTCGTGCCTTGCTGCTGCGTCTGGAATAAGAATTTCCAGACAAACAGAATACAGACGTCTAGCAGAGAGGGCCCTTTACGCCCGGCGACCAGTTTAGTGCATCCCTTTGACTGTATCCAACAGAAAAGCCTGGTTGTTGTGGTGCCGAACACATCAGTTTTGGGCACAGCAAGAATGGGAGCGTGTTCTTTTCAGTGATGAGTCGAAATTTACCACACAGTGTGACACTCGTCGAATCTTTATCTGGAGAGAGCAAGGAGCTCGCTATCATCCCTCCTACATGAAAGAAATCGACAGATTTGGTGGCAGAGGAATCCTTGTCTGGGGCGGCATAATGTTGGGCATTCGTAAACAACTGCACGTCGATACGGGGACTGTCAATGCACATCGCTATAGGGATGAGATCTTTGAAGCCTATGTGAGGTTGTTCCAGGGTGCTTTTGGCCCAGACTTCATGTTTATGACGGTAACGCGAGTACACACAGAGCCCAGATCGTTGATGATTTTCTTGAGAAAGAGGATATTCGACGTATGGACTGACTCTCGAGGTCTCCGGATCACAATCCTATTGAACATGTTTGGGGTGATCTCGGAAGAGCCATTTCACAGAGTAACCCCCTTCTAATACACTCCAAGAGTTAAAAGCCGCACTTTTGGAAGAATGGGTTTTGTTGCCCCAAGCAGTTATTGACACCCTCATAAACAGTATGAAAGCTCGTTGTGAAGCCTGCATAGCAGTGCACAATGGTCACACTCCATATTAGACAGAATATTCCCGAGATAAATGCCGTATCTGTGATTCATAATGTAACACTTTTTTATATACTCTGTTTCTAAATTCCCAATTAAAATCGTTTCCATGTTGTTATGTGTCTATGTTCTTTCTTCCATTGTGGTGTACCTCTGTGCCGAATTTCGTGGCAACACAGTGAATAGTTTTTCATTTTTCGCAGATTTTATATTTGTGACCTTAATTTTGGACATGAGTGTATTATTAATAATACGTATATTTATTCATTCCAGGTATATATTTTCATACGTTCAATTTTATTCCCTTTATTTAAAACTCATTTTGGATACGTACTTATCATCAAAATCTCAGAAGTAACGGCTCAGAAAGTAAGCGATATTTTAAAATGCATAAAAGGACGCGAGCAGGAAGATGTCAATCATATCATCCACTGATAACGATTCACTTTTCCTTATCTCACATTCCCTTCTCATTATCTCAGAGCTTGAGATTGGGGGAAGAGTAAAACAGTAACCCGTAAAAATACGGGCACGAAAGTTTTAAGGGAGTTTTTGTTTCTGTCTTTTGAATTGGCCCGCCATTTTGAAGGGAGAAAAGATGTCGTCTTTTGACGGGTTTGCCACTTTTAGGGTTAAGGATTTTTAATGCTTGTTTTTAACAATTCAGAGTTGTCAAATGAAGATTTGAAAAACAGTTTCATATTATTCTTAACTTTATAATAATAATAAATGTATAACTCCTTAACTATCGTCCCCACGAGTCATACATACACCGAACTTATCTTTTACAAATTCTATTATTAACCCTTAACTGGGGACGTGCGGTCTGTGAGACCACTAGCGATGGTTTTTCTATCACCCCTATTCTATTTTTAGCTCAATTAAATGGATTGACCTTGTAGCTTCCTGTTTTGTGACCTTCATTACACGTGCACTTTTTCAACCGATTTTAGAAGATGCTTTTTAAAATAATTCAGTTATTTCTTCGAGCGCCATGTCTAAGACCGCATCTCAATGTTAGTGTCCCAGTGATAAACAAGGCTTAGCAGATGGCGCTAAAACTTGGGGCCCGAAATATCATCCAGTTTACTGATCCTATTATGAAGCAGTGCTCCAGACACTTTTAAATGAAGCAGAAAGTGATTTTAGTGATAAGGATAATTGTACAGAAGAATTTTTCGATGAAACGTGTTCTATGTATGTTCAACATAATCAAACGATATGTATGTTCAAACATAATCAATTTTTCTAGTGATAATGTATTTTGAAAAATTTATAAAATATATTAATATACCAAGAGATATATATATATATATATACAGAATTTATAGGTTGATTCTTATACTAGTTCTTAACCTGTATGTTTAAAATGCCCTAGAAATACGCGCTATGAAAGTCACACAAGCCGATAAAAAAAAGGCCAATTTAACCCATTGTCTTTTTATTTTTTATTTTTCATATAAATGTTGAATTTTACATTATATTGTCTTCTATATACCTTCATATACAGTAAAAATAAATATGATTTAAAAAGTAAAAAGTAATATGCCTTTTCAAGAATATTATTTATTGTAACATGTCATTTGAGGAGAAAATGTATGTGCCGACGCATTTATTTTTTTTCAATGACAATATATTTTGAAAAATTTCTAAAACATATCTATATATCAAGAAAAATATCTGCAACATATATTGGCAGTTTTTCATACTAATACATTCATTAGAAAATTCTATTTGAGTGTAAATAAAATGCGGTCTCGTAGACCACCCCTCCCCAGTTAAGGGTTAAATGCTTTTAAAAGTTACAATTCGTTACAAAAAGTACATATAATCTTTAAAATTCTTGAATTTTCTGTGGATAAAATAGTTGGCAATTGGATAGCAAAAAAAAAAAAAAAAAAAAAAAAAAAAGAAAAGAAAAGAAAAAAAAAAGTTAAATGCTTAAGAAGAAATATGTATTTTTTTTTTTTTTCGAAAATCAGGAAGTAAAAACAAAATTATTCAAAGTATGAGCTACAGGAATACTTTTCAGTATATTGAAATTGTAAATGCATTAATAATGTGTTCAAATATTTATATGATTGAAATTTAGGATTGTTTTGTTTAATTCTTGAAACATTTGTTGTGCCTTTATGAAGGATGTAAAGTTGAGTAAAAATTTATGGGGTGATTGAAAACATCTCAATAAGAAACTTTCACCATATGTATGGACCCAATGAGAACAAGTGAACAAGTGGTGAACTGCTCGGAGGAATCCATCATTATCACATAAAAGAACGAAGCACCAAAAGACTAGAGGAGATGCTAAATAATTTTATTGGCAGTATGTGTGTCAAAACTACATAAACTGCTCAACAGAGCGACCAATTGCAGTAATGCAGGCGTAACACCTGCGACGTATCGAGTGCCGAACATTTTCACACACATCCGGCATTTCTCGGATCATGCAACAGACATTTCTTAGACAGCAACAGAAATTCAAGCAACTAGGTCCTCGTCTGAGTCGATGGGGCTTTCATACGTAAGACTTTTCAAATGGCCCCAAAGGAAAAAATCCCGACTGAAGTTATAAAGCTAGCAACTTAGCCAAAGTATGGGTCACCTCCACCAACGATCGTACTGAGAATTTAGCGTCTAAAGCGTCCACACATCCAAGCTGAAATGGGACACGATGGGGAAAATTCCATCTTGCTGGAACCACATATATAATTTTGTGTTAGCTGCAATAAGTTTAAGTAGCTCTGGAAATACTTGTTGTAAAAATCTGAAGTATGTTCTGCCGTCCAGTTAGAATGGCAGAAAGTATGGGCCGCTCAAATCGTTGCCCACAATTTCAGCTCAAACATTTACGCTGAAGCAATAAGCAATATTAATTAAGATGTAAGTAGTACGAATTGCTCGATACCCATGATTGACAGTAATGCGTATAAGGAATGCTTCAAGAATAAAGGAATCCGGGAATAACAACTGTGCACTAAACTGAGATTGCGCTACTAGCTGTCGTAAAAGCTAACGTGCAAATTCAGCCCGTAATCTGCAGTTATGAAGGCTTACACTTTCTGTACATGATACGGGTGAAATCCGTACTCCCATAGTACTACAAACAATCGAGTGATGCGCATGAGAAAGCATCCATATGCTAATATCCTGACGATATTCCACGCTTTGCAGAATGACTTCTAAAACTTCTGGCATCCTCACACTTATGCCACGCACTGTATCATACATACTGGGGACAAAGGATCTCATTTCATACAAGCACCGATGCAATTGATCGAACATTTTTCTGTCTGATATGCATATTCTCAGTTAACGCTACCTAAACAGTCTTTCGGCTTTAAAGCGTTCTCGTTCGAAAGACCATATATAAAATGTATGTCCTCCTTTTCTTGGTTTCTGTACATCGTTATATCTTCTGAAATTCATTGTAGAAATGGTGATGTGACAATTGAATAATGGTTCAAGGGAGTACCCACCGCAAATTTTTGAAAGCATTTCCGATCTTATCAAAGTGAGAAACCTGTCTTCGGGTTCTGGCCTTATGTGTGTCCTGTCTGACTCAAAAGTTCGAAATGAGGTAGCTGATACGTGCCGACCGAGAGGCACTTGGAGACTTGGTGAAGGCAGAAAGATGTGTTGTCTTTACCAGTACCTTTGGTGTGCTTCAAGGGAGGTATCGTAAGTGAGATAGAAACATTTTTGCATGTTTTCGGGTGCCGTTGCTGGATTATCTATTATTTGGTGGTAGCGAATCAGGAACTTTCGTTGAATTGGTGAGCGGATGAGGTTTGCAACCTATTCTAGGAAAGCGCTGAGAAGTTTTCTCTCTCTTTTGTCGGTAGTTTCTTTTAATTTCATTGCTGCTTTTATTAATCCGGAGCCTTCCCTTAGAAAAATTCTTAATTTCATCTTGTGCTCCCAGCAGATCTTTAATTTCACTGATATTAGAGAGGATATTATCTTCTAATTGGGTCCTTTTCGGGTTGTCTGGTGTATAAATTTGGGCTAAGGATCTATTCGAGTTGTCTTCGGGTGTTTACCAGAGATTCTCTGTTAACAGGATTCTTCAGGGTGTTACTGTAGGATCAGTTGATGAGGATGCTTAGAGGCCAGTTTAAGAGGCCGGTTTTTCTTCTCTTTTCAATTAAAAAAATGATGATGTATAAGAAAATATGCGCCTTATCATTTCCATTACTGCTCTATCCAGTAGTTCCCCACTTGCTATCTGCCCGTGTATTGCAAGGCCGCCGAAAAGTGCCTGCTTAGATATTTTTTTATCGTCCTTTAAATTTTTGTTCATAAGTTTCGAAACATCTGGTATTCTTCCTCTATGGCTTCGTATATCTCATACTTTTATGATTCTGCTATTGATTTCCATATGCTTAGTAAAAAAATAAAAAAAAACTTATTTTCCGCTTTTATTTCATTGTATAAAATGCACTCTAATGCATTGATGCATTGAGAGAATTTTAGAAATGATACGAAGGTGAATGCGCTCCTTCTCTTATACTTCGTAAACTCTCAGTGTTTTGTGCTAAAGTTTGTAGTATATTATAGAAAACAAAATATAATATTTACATTTCTATAGTTTATTGATGGATTCTATCTATAATTTCGGTGCTAATCTCACTTTCCGAATTTCTTTTATCTATTTTGCTGTGTTTTGTGTATCTTGAATAATCAGAAAAGAATGAGTAGTACCAGATTTTTATTTAAGCATCTTGTGGTATGTTTTGAGTTATCGTGTACATTCATATACGCAGGAATAAGTAAATCGATACACAGTCAAACTTTTTTTTAAAAAGTTGGTCAACATTTTGCTGCTCGATAAAATCATTTGCCAAAATATATTCCACTATTATATTCTTATTATATATGCCACTATTATATTCTTACGCCGTGAATCTCGTGCAAAATTTAAAAGAGGTTAATTATAATGAAACCGCATACAATATCTCAGCTTTATATTACGTTATGTTTGCAGATACGCAAACATAATTCCAATTAAAGATCTTTTCGGCTTTAGGATATCTAAAATGAAGTTTATAATAATGTTTCAATTTTTATTTCGTACAGGGAAGAGTAAATACGACAGCTTGATAATTAAATAAATAAATAGATAATTATATTACTATATCTAAAGGAATTTCTAAAACTTCTCTTTCATCTAGTTTCGTAATACGTTAAAGAATCAGTTCTTTCTTTTATGTATAAAGAGGGTAGTAGAATGCTGCATTTCCCTCATCGACACAAATGTTGGATAACAGATATTCTCTGGGCTTAGAGAAGAACTTATATTTCTTTTGGTACCCGGGAAGAATTTTTCTGCCTGGCATGAATAATTATGACGGTAAATGAGGCGGAAGAAAAAGATCCTTTTCCAAAGTAGATGTCCTGTGCAAACAAGAGAAACCAATCTGGAATACAAAATGGAAAAGAGGCGAAGGAGAAGATGGGATGAGACGTGCCCGGAGTCTTACGATCATCGGAATGGAATTTTCTTTTAAATTTTATTCGAGAATCGACAAGGCCCGTATTCGAATCTTGGGCTATAAAATGCTGGAATCGAATGTTATTTATGTTTTGTATTTTATTTTTCAACATCTTCTTTTAACTATATATCAGATTCTCACTACTTTCTGCTTCATTAGAAACTGGTTTAACTTCCGATATTGTCAATATAGAGTTAAAAATATCCGAATCGGAAGATACACTATTTAAAGGCATCTCCGTAACAGAAAAAAAAAGTACACATAATTAGCAGCATACTTTGTTTACTGAATATATATTGATATTTGTATTTTTTTTTCTGTTGCAGAGATTACATTTCAAAATAATAGCACATTAGGTCGTTTTTCTCTTTCTTTTGAGTTGGTCTTTTTTAGCAGTGTGCCGACTATACGTTTTATAAAAAGAGGGATGAATTCATTTTAATGCATTTTAAATGTCAAAAGAAAACTTCTATACCGAAAGCTAATGACTCTATTAAAACAGTTTCTGATATTTTAAGTAACTACTATATATGGTAATGATAATATATTTCAAACTATTACATTGGGAAAAGAATTAAATTTTTGAACTCGTTTACTTTCTACCTAGTAACTATAAATACCACACAAAAGCAGATATTAAGCAATTGATTTTTTTATTGGAATGTATTTAAATCAAATAAAAATGCAGAAAATGAGTCTATAAATCAAAATATTTATGTGATAATGCTTCAAGACTGAAATACCTCCTGTAAATTGCGAAATATAATCATGCTTTTTGAACATAGAATGCGAATTCTAAAAACTAGAATCTACCTAGAGGAACTAAGTTTATCAAATAATTACATCTTGCTTAGAAAGTACTCGCTAGAAAAGGGCTTTTGAAGATTTGGTTTTTATTTTTAATAATTTAAAAATGTAACCATTCCATTACCATTTAAATCAGTTTTACACCATTTGCAAATTCAGAACACTATATATTCAGAAACACCAAATTTATTTTCATGCCATTTTTTTCCATAAAACATTTCGAAATTAATTTGTTAAGAACATTTTTCTTCTTGTATTGAAATTGAAACCTAATATACGGTTTCTTCGAATCATCCATTCGTGCAATTTTTCCAGTGCTGAAGTTCTAATAAACAAACTTGCTTTTTTAGCTGTAAATCCAAACTAGAATGTTGACTGAAATTTTCAATATTATAATAATGTTTTCAGATTGGCATTCTATGTGTAAGTTTTTTGCACTAGAAGCCTGAAATTCAAAGAGATTTCTTTATTTATCATCTTACAAACTTTACTGAGAATTTTCCTATAATTCTTGCTGTTGTATAAAATAAAATCAATTAAAAAGAAGTCTGATTATAAAAAAAAAATGTTACAAATTTCAAAAGCATTTCCCCTTTTGTTGATAAAAAAATGTTTCTTATAGAGAGAATTCATATGTATGAGAGGAAAATCTTAGATAAAATTGTTATCTAAGGTTAAAGTCATAAAAATGTTAAGCTCTGTTTTAACGATTCCCAGTTTCACTTTTACAAAATGCGTCGAAGTATATGCAGTTTCCAATACAAAAATGGACTAAATTCGATTCTTAACAGATTTTCAGGACGATAGTTAATTTTAGAAAAATGTTGTTTAAAGACTTTTTTTTCTGTAGAGTTCTTCAAAAATAGATGGAATCTTAAAATGTATATTTTTAGGATGATTCGGCTGCGTTCAATTAATCATATTAAATACCAGTCACAGGCGAATTAAAATGATCGTATGTCAAAATCCCTGCACTTCAAAACATATGTACTTTGGAAAAATAACTGGACCATTAGCGATGTATGATTTTTCCAATACACAGAACAGCTAAATATAAAATAAAACAATCTGAGGAACATGTAACCTACCAGAACAAACATTTTGAATCAATAAAATGTATTGGCAAATATGCCAGGTAACATTTTGATACAACAGTGACAATATTTCTCATGTGGAAATCGAGCCCTTTGAATCTATAAAATGTTTTGGCAAATAAGCCAGAAAATATTTTTATATAACAGCGACAATATTTCTCTGAAAAGGATGCTAGATCCGTAGAGGGCTTTAGGCCCATCTCGCTGACATCTTTCGGTTACAAGTTCATAGAGAGGCTTGTCCTAGCCAGGTTGAACTTTTATTTGTCCTCAAATGGACTGCTTCCAAAGGAGCAATATGGCTTTAGAAAGGGACATAGTGCAATTGATCAGATGTTATTCTTTTGCTAGAATGTCAGGGATTCTCAAAACTGAAAACCAACCAACCACACTGCGGCTGTCCTTTTGGACATGAGTAGAGTTTTTTACAGGGTCCGGAGACAAACTTTATGATGTTCCGGTTTCCGAAACTTTATGATGTTTTTCATATTAAAGGGAGAGCCCTGTCTTGGATTTCTGACTTTTTGCAACACAGATCGATTAGAGTTAAATACAAAAGCACTTTGTCTGAGCCTTCCGGACTGAGACATGTACTACCTCAAGGGTCAGTACTGAGCCCATTATTGTTTTCACTATATATTGCTGGTATCGAAGAGATAATCAATAACTACTGTAACGTGGGGCTTTTTTCCGATCACATCATCTTGTGGCAATCTTGTTTAGAGAGAATTAGTTTATTTAGTTTATTTTTTATTTAGTTCTGACGTAGAGAGAATTGAATCTAACCTCAACTCTGCACTTACTGAGGTATGTGTGCTTTTTCTGAAATTCATAAACTTACTTTCAATACCTCAAAGTTCATTGGTTACTTTCTTTACTACCAATAGACATCTTTATAATTACCAACCAAATGTCTTTATGAATGGCAATTAAATTATGCAAAAAATAGCAAATACTTGGGTCACGTTCTTGATAAAGAGATATTGAACAACAGACATATAGGAGCTCTTGTAAATAAATGTAAGAAAGGACTCAACATACTTAAATATATTTCCGGAGAAACTGGGGGGGGGGGCAGAATGCTAATACATTGAGAATCACGTACATCTCTCTGATCAGACCAATTCTAGAATATGGTTCAACAATTTATTTTTGTGCCCCAAAAGCTAACTTAGACAAACTTGAAAGAGTGCAATTAAATTCTTCAAGAATAATTACTGGCCTTCGTAATAGCTGTCCTAATGACATTGAACTGTAAGAGAGTGATCTGCCACCTCTTTCTCTGAGAAGAAGTCACTGCCTTTCAAAATATTACAACTAGCTCTATAGCTACAATGATCAGCACAGAACTTCTGCTTACCTTCATTCTTGGCATAATAATAAGCGTTTAAAGAAACACAGCCTTTTTTCCCTCGCAAAAGAGATGGATCTACCTTCTGGAGATGTGGAACCACATTCCTTAAAGCCTTATTGGAATTTTAAGTTTGACCCTCATCGAATTCATTTCCATACTGATGTCTTGACCAAGATTAGCAAAAAGTCAGAGTTACCTGAATTTACTAGACAAATGTCTCTGGAAACAATTCATAGCATTCCATCTTCGGTTCTGAAAATGTACACTGATGACAGTAAAGGAGATAGTGGCGTTTCTATTAGTGGCGTGCACATTGAGACACCTGAAGGAATTACTGATATTTTATTTAGTAATCCTGTCAACTGTTCTGTATTCAGGTTCTAATTTATTGAAATCTATAAGGGACTTCAATTTATCGACCCGTCCTCTGAAATTGTCTTCGGAGACATTTGGATTTTAACGAATAGTCGTGCCTCTATACAGCACTTTTCTCATTGGACGAAAGTGGGGGACAAGATTGGCATGAATATCTTAGACCTTATTGCCAGGATCTCTGCAGAACACTCTATATACTTTCAGTGGGTCCCCACACATGTTGGTTTAAATTATAATGAGATAGCCGATAACTTAGCTAAGACAGCTTCAGCTGACATTTTTCATGGTGACGTAACACTAACTTATTTTGAAACTTCCTCTATCAAAAAGATGCAATATAGTGCATATAGCCCCACCTGCTCATCTTTGGTTCTTTGGTAAGAGTCTTGGTTGGTGTCACCGTCTGGATATCTCTAGAAAACAGAAAACTGCTCTCTCTCTCGTTTTTTGAGTGGACACATTACATCCCTCACTTTCCAATATGGCCGGATGATCTATGCTGAATGTCTTTGGTGCAAGGTAGATCAAGTCTCCTCCAATCATATTCTTAAATGTTTAAATTTTACTATTTTCGAGATTTTTAGGCATCCCCTTTTGTTTTTGGACTTTTTAGAGATCTTTGGTTTCATGGAGGTGGTATAGCGCACCTGGGATCAGGAACAACAACAAAACGATATTTCTCATGTGAAATCGAGCCATTTGAATCTATAAAATGTTTTGGCAAAAATGCCAGATAACATTTTAATATAACATTGACGATATTTCTCATGTATTGTTTACATCTGTTGTTATTGTTATCAACTTATTGTTTACATCTGTTGTTATTGTTATCAACTTATTGTTTACATCTGTTGTTAGACTAAAATTCCCCCATCCAAACATTTATTCCATCTTATGAATTACTACGGAAAGATTTGCAGTAAAAATCTCTTTTAATTAAAGCATCAGTGATAATAGGCAAGTAAACAACATGACAGAACAAAGTAACTTAGATCTTAATTCGAGGGCAGCTTCTAGATCAAAACCATCATAGGCTTGTTCTATTTTGATGAGAAATAGAAGTATCTTCCTAAAAGGTTAAACTTTGAGTTAAAAATATGTCAGATCACGGAATTGGGACAATAAGACAAACATTCAGCTAAACTCCGTCTGTACCTGAACATGGTTGGAACTGAATTGTAAAGGCAGCAAGAAAACTCTTTACGAATACGAAATCCCAAAGGATAAACTAAAGAATACAGAAATTCGAAACGCTACTGTATCTGATTTAAGAGCCTCTCTTTCCATTTAATGGTAATAAAACAAAAGAAAAATTAAAAAATGCAAAGTATTTATTTAAAAAAATTTCAATTGCCTTAAAATAAAGATATCAAATGTTAACATGAATAAGTATGTTTTGAACTTTGAGTCTTTAGCATAGCTGTGTACGATAGTTTGAAATATTTATGTAGAATGTTATTGAACGCGATCCTTTGTGACAGTTTATATTTATTATTAATTATCCATGTACTTTTTTTTCAAATCAAAGAAATTTTTTTTTTCATCGTGCCACAGATCTTTTCCTTTTTTTTATAAACAAAAATTAGTTTCTTTTATTTTCTTCCTAAGCAAATTAAGATCTATTCTGATGCCGTGAATCCAAGTTATCGTCGAATCGTCCGTACACCGTATCTCGATTACTTGTGTTTAATTGACATCAATGTTATTAGTTTGTTGTCTTCTGTAGTTATCTTTGTCCCATGACTTTTAAGCCTCCCAAATTTATTATATATACCTCTGATAATAATGTATTACTTTATCATCATGATAAACATTATCACGGAGCCTTCTTTTAGTGAAAAAATTGGTAGTAACTATTCGTGGTAATTTTGATTTCAGAAATACATTTTTATTATTTCATACTTTTAAAATTAAAAAAAAACAAACAAACTTTATTACCGGATTTACACTTGGCCAGTTAAAAGAAGGCAAGTAGGCAGCGCATGCGTAGAAAAGCTGAAAAATGCTGTTCGGTCGATGTCAAGTAATTGTCCCGACGGGACAACTACAAGCCTCTGCATTGTACTTTTTCTTACTGCGCATGCGTTTGTAGAATTTGGCGGAGTTTTTATTTGGCGTTAAAAAATTGATCACTTATCATAGATTAATTCCGCCATTTTTGCTCTTTCTGATGCAAGGTTGGGTTATTTTCACTTTAATTGCCATTTCTTTTCTATAGTTTTCCAAGTTTAGGTATGTTGACCTTCTTTTTATTTTACCATGTTTCTTTGTGTAAGTATCCATCATTTTAATACGATGCTCAGTGAAAAAAAAAAAAAAAATCAGATACGCCAAAACGGCAATTTATAGCCAAGCATGGAATGCCTGAATCCATCTTATTAAATCGTGACCCTTTCTACGCATACGCTACCTACTTGTTGTCTTATAACTGACCGAGTGCATACCTGGCATAACATTGCGTTTGTTTTTTTAATATAGTAGCACTATGCATTAAAATGTGAAACTAAATTAAAAAGAGACAGGTTTGTTGAAAGCAGCAATACAATTATTTAATTATGGAAACAGTTTCATAAAGATGTTGTATCAAAACTTTCATAACTTTTAAAATTTTAAAATTTTTGATATAAATTGAATAGATGTATGAGTTATTGTAAAAAATATTCAAAAATGAAATTTCATTATTTATTAGTAATAACAAAAAGTTTCGAACAAATTGAAAGTCATAAGAAGTTGGCAACTTCAAGCATTATATGATTATCTAACATTTATAAACATTCAAAGAATATTAATAATTAATTCGTCATTTTCCCCACCTTAGTTGATCAGATTTGAGCAAAGCAAGATGTTCACTGTAGTTCGGGGTATTTTTCAATCTGGTCTCTTACAAACAACGGAGATAAAGAATGATTACAAAACTTTTAGACTCCATTACACTTTTACAGTCGGACTTCTCCTGGCTTTCTTTGTAATTGTGACTACCAAGCAGTTTGTGGGCGAACCTATTGAGTGTGACGTCACTGAAGAGGGTTCAGCGGACTTAATCAACACCTACTGCTGGATTCACTCCACTTACATCATCCCCAAAGCCTTTTACAAAGTGGTAAGAAGGAGTTAATTTCGGCTAGTCTTAAGATTAATGTACTACCACTAAAGTTAAACTATTTAGGAGTAATTTCTTGTCAAATGTAATCGAAACAAATATTTATTGCTACCTAAAAGTTGTTCGTTTCTTACCATTTCTGGTAAAATTCCGCATTGGAAGGATAGAATCGCTTACTACTGTTCGTCAACGGATTCTGAGACGGCCACATTTCGAAGACTCCATTTCATTAAGGGGTGAGACGCGGAACGATAAGTGTATTTCCGGTATTCCCTTTGACCTTGGATTTCCTCTATTAGATACTAGTAAATGTAAACATCTCCTTTCATCTTTATTTTCATCCTTATTTTGACGGATTAATTATTTGACGGACCCATCCTAACGTATGCGTAAAAGCGCGGAGGGTTTTACAATCCGTTGCTGAACAGTACTTGGCACGATTTTCAACATTATCAACATGGAGCAATGTCCTATCTGGTTTCCTGGAGTTGAAACCACTCCAGAAGATACTATATGAGACTATGTTAGACAATTTTGGCATGTTTGGTACGTACATTAATCTTAAATCTTATCGTTTATTTTTTTTCAGGTTTTTATTACTGTTGAAGTTGAGAAACAGCTTTGATTTACAATCATTTTAACCAAAAAAAAAAAAAATGTTTGTTACTAAATTTTAGTTAAATGGCCGAATGTGGTGAGAACTGGAGCAATAGCGTTTCCAATCGTAAGGTTCCGATGAACGCTACAGCAAATTAACGGAGACAGAAAAAAAATCTATAAATGCTGTAAAATGGAATACATGAAAAAAAAATTAAATGAAAATAATGAAAGTAGGTAGACGGAATATGTACAGCAGGAAAAAAATCAAGGGAAATGAACAGGAAAGATCGAAATACAGTTACATAAGAAAATGGCGGCACTGTAACCGAAACAAAGCGCCACCGAAAAATTGCAAACCTCGCAAGACGCCAAATGACTGTATATTAAAGCTTAGCTGAAGTTGATTTTAATGTATCTATTTAGATCATTAAAGATGACAACAATGCCAAATCGCCAATTAGTAGGTGAATAGTTCAAAAAGGAAAACATTTGTAAAAAAAATGTATCTATAGGGTTGTTAGAAGAGCTACTCTATTCGCTTGTTTGGGTTACTATATTAACAACAGATGTAGATTTCAATCCAGATAATTATTAAATTTTGAGAAATATTTTTTACTATAACTATACCATCCATTGTGATATCAACTTGGCATAAATCAGCGAAGATAAAGAAAATTCCAATTGGTATGATTTACAACGAAAGGAAATTATTGTAAAATCGCCAAGGAAGGTAATTATTGCTGAAATATGTATTTTGCGTATTTGATGAGCATTTGATAACTTTAGCTGACAAAAAAAGTATTCATTGTCTCTTTAATTTGCTGAATTTTAAAGCGAAAACAAGGATATTTGATATTAGATTGATTCAAAAGTAACTTAGGTTTTTCTGCTTGCAGACTCTCACAGCTGATCCATGAAATGGGTTTATTTAATTCTGTTCATATTATATAATAGTGCAAAGTGCGGAATTTGCTCTTTAATATTATATGGTAGAAATTTCGTTTTGTTTCGTTATCTCAGAGTTTTATAATAATGAAAGAAAATTTGAGTAATATTGATTACTTTCTTATTACAGTGGCTCTCAGATTTAATCACCGAGATGCATCGATAAGATGGTTGTATTATGTATTAAGGATCATAACGATCTTTGAGTAGTCTTAAGATCACCCCTAATGTGATATGTGAGCACTTGATATTGCTGAATGAGTTAAAACTGTTATTTAATACTTTAGAAATTGCAAGAACATCAGCAAAGCATTTAGAAAGGGGATGGACCAGAAGCATTAAGCAAAATATTATTTCAAGACGTTTAGTCATTGAGATGAAAGTATTGGATATAAGGAAACTGAAGAGTCCATTGAGGCCACATTAAATAAGAACAGGCCAAAACATTGCAAAATATTTCAGTCTTGATCATTCAGTAGATACTTCCACCGAATTGAGAGGTATAAAAATCTTTCCAAGAGATGTAGGACCCCATGAATAGAACAAATAAAAATGGTTCGTGACTATGAAGACTTCTAAGTAAACAAATTGACTTATTCCTGCATAGTATTGTTAGGTATAACGAAAAGTAAATTCTGTGTAACAATCGATACTTCTTGCACCATAGATGAATGAACATCAAAGGATTTTTTTCAAAGCTAAAGTTGCATCGGAAGATGATTATGGCTGCAGTTTAATAATTAGAAAAAAGAGTTATCCTCTTCGGGTTTCTGAAAACTGCTGATATCACTACTTCTCAAAAACATTATCATGAAATAAGGAACATTTATTAAATATTGAACCAGTCTCTCTCTCTCTCTCTCTGTGTGCGTGCGCGTGTGCGTGCAGTATTTTGCGTTTTACAATATAAAGAAAATTGACTATGAATTTCGGTCGTCTTTCGTTTGATCAGTTATGTCAACCTTTTAATACAGATCCATTTTAGTTGCAAAAAGGCATACCAAATTTTATTCATTTATCTATATTGCTTCTTTTCGGATGATCGCTTTCACATACCTAGCGATAAAACTAGCCAATAGATGCAGGACTATTCATGGATGAGGTACAAATTGTAATCCACTTATACATTTCTGTGATAAAATTTTGTGCAAAACGTCATCCATCTCTTTGTTTGCATTTTTGAGTTATCCTATTCCCATGCTCAGGACAGGTACATATTTTCCAACGTATTTGGCCCAAACTGTCATAGAAATTTAAAAATGTGATGTTAAGATCTTATACTAGATTTTTCCTTCCAACTGCTTTCTCTTTTAGATGATCTTCTTAACGGGTAGAGAGATCAATAAATAGATAGACGTAATTCCATAAATAGTTTTTTTTTAAATCTAGAATTATCTATATCTAAATCAAGAAGTCTTTGTTTTAAAGATTACTATACTTTCTGTTTGTATACCTCGTATACTAAAAAGTAATAATAATAATAATAATAATTTCGTTATAGCATGCGTGGTAATAAATCCCATAAATGAAACAAAAAAAAGGTATTGTTTTAAAATACGCGTATTACATACGTGTGTGTGTCATTGTTCAGTATCTCTCTATATGTATACATACATACACAATGAGGCAATTGAAGATGAAATAATGAGATTAAGAATGTCGTTATCTCAAATCTTCCATATTAATTAATTACTTTATATTTTAATAAGAGTTGAAAATCTTAAAATATCTTAAAAGGTTGAATGAATGAATTGAAGAAAGAAAGACATAAAAATATGTGCAATTTATTTTTTCTTATATGTGGGACCTCTAAATGCTGACGAATTTTGAGTGCACTTATAGTTATAGAGTAACGGATACAGATTAAAATTTTAAACTGCATCTGACTAAAAAGACACCATTAGATTTCACTTGCCTTGATTAACCTTTATGGTCATTTTGTATAGTATACCATACATACAACTTTATAAAAATATACTACCACTATAAAATAAAAAATATATATAAAATATAATATATATAAAATATAATATATATAAAATATAAAAATATAAAATATAAAAAAATATATATAAAATATAAAATAAGCTAATTATATGCATTTTTTTGCTTTTCTTCAAAAAAGCAGTCTTGCCACGATAAGGGTTAATTCTACTTCGCTGTTCAAAATCTATCACATCTCCAATGTTGCCATTCATGAAATTCAGCACGGCAGAACTTCGGAAAGCAATTAAAACATATTTCATGCGTATTCTCTGTACTTTTTAGTTGTCTCCATATTTTTATCAGTATCTTATTTCTTTATTCCAAGATGAAGGCTGAAATCATATTGGTTGATTGATCAGGCTTAAATAATTGCGTTCTGATGGCTGCATTGACAGTTATATTCGAATTCATTTATCCCAAAGGAACTTGTATATTGGCAGCGTTTTTAAATAAAATTCCTATAGATATAGGAATAGGTATAGATACAGATACAAATATAGATACAGGTACAGATACAAATACAGATACAGATATACCAGGTGCGACATAAATTCGTGCAAACTTCAAGAAATCATAATAAAAAAAGTAATGCTCGAAAAAAATTGCGGTTTGCTGGAATATGTTCAGAGAGCCTTTGGATTTCGTTATTTCCATTAAAAAATGTATTTAAAAGTGACCGATAGATGGCGCTCACACGGTCATACCGAGACGGTTTAAGCAAATCAGGAAAACAGAGCACAGTAACATTATAGTACATTTTATTTTAAAACAAAAGATGCTCAACATGACCGCCACCACAATGTGTTAAGCAAGTAAGGCGCGTAACTATGCCTATTACAGCTGCATGTAACATGGCGGCATCGATGCCACTAACAGCCAATTGAATGGCATCTTTCAGTTCCATCAAAGTGGCAAAAGAACCCCGGTAGGCACGAGACTTCAGGTATCCCCACAACCAAAAGTCCGCTGGAGAAAGATCTGGCTATCGTGAAGGCCACTCATTCTTACATCCTCTGCTTATCACTCTGTCCCAGGTGAATGTGTCTAGGAGGAACGTCTTATCGGAACTAGTAACGTGGGGTGGGGCACCATCCTGCATGAAGGTGACGGAAGATAACGCACGTCTTTGCTGCAAAACAGGCATAACGTGGCCTCGCAAAAGCGTAAGATAGCGTTCTGCAGTGACGGAACAGATTTTCCAACCGGATACAGGACAACGCTCTTCAAAAGAAAGGGCCTAGAATGAAGGACACAGTGAAACCGCATCAAACAGTCACATGTGGAGAATGTAGTGGTTTGGTCCTATACGCATGAGGGTTTGATGCTGTCCAGATACTACTGTTTTGCGTATTGACGTCACTATGCAATGAAAAGTGGGCTTCATCTGTCCACATGATGTTCAGTAACCATTGTGGGTCACGTTCCATTTGTGCGAGCACCCATGTTGCAAGGGCTTGTCTTTTCTCGCAATCTGCTGGCAACAACTGGTGAAATGCCTCTATCTTGTAAGGATGCAGCTTCAAGATTTCGTGCAGAATGCGTCGTATCAACCTTTCCGGAATTCCTGTTATTGTACCTGCTTCACGTGCACTGGAACTCCCGTTGAAGTCTCGGCTGCCACATTTCTCATGACTCTTTGGACAACAGGGACGCGGTCAGCGCTGACGGATGGTCTGCCACTTCGTGGACGATCCTCTAATCTTCCCGTTTCCTCAAAACAGCGAAATAAATTCAATATCCCATTAAAAGAAATTGGGGTTTTCTTCGCTTTAATTCTTTTCACCGTCCGTAACTGTCGCAATGCTTTAGTCGTGGATTCACCGTTCTTATAGCACAGTTTAACCACTAATGCTCGATCCGGTAGCGATAGCATGCTACTGGCGTCGAATGACAGATCCATTTCCAGCCTTGTGTTTTATAGCTATACTGATTTGCATAAACAGTCTCAGTATGACGTGTGTGCGCCATAAATCGGTCATTTTTAAATACATTTTTTTAATGGAAATAACAAAATCCAAAGGCTCTCAGAACACATTTTGCAATCTCAATCTCATGAACTGCAATTTTTTCGAGCATTACTTTTTTTATTATGATTTTTTGAAGTTTGCACGAATTTATGCCGCACTCGTTAGATATAGATATAGATTTATTTCACTTTCCCAAAAGAGCCAGTAAGTTAAAAATTTTGGCATTTAAGGAAAATATAATAATCAATAGCAGTTTCTAGATTAAGAAAGGCAGTAATCACTGTCATTTGGAAACATACTGTTGTGCAATACGTTCGTGGTACATTTCATTTCTAAATTTCTGTGATAAAATCATTCTTTTCATTTCATAGGTAGGCATAGAAGTTCCTCATCCCGGCATAGATGGAACCCAAAATGCAAGAGAATTCCGCTTCCTTCGATACTATCAATGGATCTACTTCATGCTTTTCTTCCAAGCAGTTCTGTTCTACATTCCAAGATGGCTCTGGAAAGTGTGGGAAGCCGGGAAAATGAAGACTCTGACCAAAGATCTAGGAGATCCCTTGCTCCCCGACCTGGAACTAAAAGAAAAATTCGGTAGTTTAACTAAATATTTAATTCGAACCTGGACAGCTCATGATGCTTACGCTGTTCAGTACACTGTCTGCGAGTTCTTAGCTCTCTTCAATGTCATCGGACAAATGTTTCTTTTGGATACTTTCTTCGGTGGCAGTTTCTTAAAATATGGCCTCAGGGTCATCGAATTCCAGCTTTACGAAGCTCCTCGGCTAAGGGCCAACTCGACGGTTGACCTCAGGGGCGATCCGATGATTATGATGTTCCCTCGAGTCTCCAAGTGTGTGTTTCGGAAATACGGACAGTCATCGGCGATAGAAATCTACGATGTCCTCTGTGTCATGCCCATGAATATTGTCAATGAAAAGATTTACCTTTTTCAATGGTTTTGGTTCGTGATACTCATCGTTTTAACTAGTTTATCATTAATGATGGACATACTGTTGATTTTCTCCGTCGCTGTAAGAACTTACACTTTGCAAACTCACTTTCATTTGGTTGATAAAAGGGACATTCGAATACTGATGCGAAAAGGATCTTTCGGGGATTGGTTTGTCATTGATCTTATTGGACAAAATATAGATAATGTCCTTTTAAGAGACATCGTGGTTGAGCTAGCGAAAGCTCTGTCTGATAATTATAAGCTATTATGAGCGCAGTGTTGCGTTTCCTAGGCTCTGCATGTCCCTTTCTTTTTGTCAAATATTTTTATTTTAGAAAATGCGAGTTTAAAACGATGTTAAAACTGGCTTTAAAAAAATTAAGATATGAAATATTTTCGTAATATATCATATTTTTCTTTTGAGAAATGATGCTGTATTTTTTTTTTTCATTAGCTCATGGATTTGTAGTTTTAATGAGCTTAAATAAACTGTGTATTTCTATGAAAAAGTATTTTTAATTGTAGAAAATTTTATTCAGTTTACTCATAAAAGAAACTTGTCTCTTATAGTTCAGGATTTTAAGGGTGCCTATAAATTATAAATAAATAATTATTTTGAAGTAAAAGGAAGTGAATTCACTTTTACGTGCTTCAAGGAAAACTCTACATGTCAGTTTAATTCTGGAGTCCATTGTTCGTCTTTCAAAAACAAAAGAATGACATCAGAGCACAGAAGAAGACGATGAAAAATAACATACATTCTTCCACCTAACCTTTAGTTCGACTAAAATCGGCATTGAAAATTAAAAAAAAAAGGAATCCGTCTATTTCATTAATGCACTTAAAAGTAACATAGGCTCTACAAAAGAAATAAGAAATCAGATTCATTCTGAGCCCGCAATCTACATAATGATTTGAGTTTCGTACTCTAAAATTCAAACTTGATCCAGTAAATAAATAAAATGCAAAGAGTGTGGATTTCTAAATAGTTTCAGAAATAGGACGATTGAACGAAAAATGATTACGATGTTTTACAATTAATTGTTACTTTATTTTTTAATCGTTTAATGGTATTATTTGCATCATTCAATTTTTCCTTTTATATAATTGTCGTTATGTTTAAACGAAAATACTTCCTTATTTCTTCTTATTTATGTTGTAGGATACGTGGTAAAACAAGCAAGGACAAAAAAAACTTTTCTGCGGAAAATTAATTATCTCCTTTGAAATAAACTTATGAAGGTATATATGAGCGGGGGTGCAGGAAGTCATTTCAGAGAGCCAGTTCATAAATTATAGGAAATGAAAAAAAAATTAAAAGTCAATTCTTTAAACGAACTAATTTAATTAAAATTCACTCATCATCGATTATTCCACCTATGAAATTTTGATTCATAAGCAAATTCAAATATTCTGATTTTGTTGAAATTTAACAAGACTGGCAGCTACATAGAAATGAATGATCTTATTAGTCATTTAAAGAAACTTTTATTATTTGCCATTTTAATAATAGAAATGTCATCTCCTTATATTACTTATCAGAGAATTATTTTTGTTAGAAAATGCATTACACAATGTCTTTATTAATGGTGGAGTCAATTCTTTCTACATTAAAATGACATATATAAAACGAGGTTTTCATCTATTTGTTTCTACTTTTACAAATGAAATGAATGAAACATTTCTGTCAATTTGACAATCAAGATCCTTGACTCTATCTAAGACTGATCCTTGACTACGCAAGAAACTGAAAGCCAGATAAGATAAGAAAAATTTATAGTCTTCTCTATATTTTAAAAATTCCGTGCTCATTTATATTTAAAAATAGTTAAAACTCATGCATTAAAAGCTTCCATGATATCAAATCCTTGAAATGTAAAACTGAATTTTATTTACATTAAACCATTCTTATTTAAATATGAACTAACAAATTATTGAAAGGGAACTGGGGGGGGATCTATTTAATATATAATTTTATAATTGTTACTCGATTTTGAAAGATAACAATAAACATTTTATCAATATTTTTTTTCTGTTTCACAAATAACAATTCGATTCTAATTGTCAAGACATGTACAGCACAGCGTGGTTCATATTCGAATTCTAGCTCAGCAAAGACACTATTTTATTAAAATCGGCCTAAACAAGCAAAAAGGAAAGATAGTCTATAATGAATCACAGAGAAAAAAAAATGAAATCTGGCAAATTTAACCATTTTCCTTCCCTATAAAATATGATAATAACGGTTTGAAATATCATTTACAGAATATATTTATAATAATAAATTTGTTTATAATTCATAATCTATACCCGATTCTTCATATTCAAAGTCATACTGATATTTCTACGGTCTTTTATAAATTCTTAATTCTCACTTAATGAAAATTTAGAAATTGGAATCTTCATCAGTAATGACATCCTGAACATGGGGAATTCTAACAGTTCTAGAGTCTCTTTATTCTATTTGCATTTATTGCTACGATATAATATGTTTTGTAGAAGTCACTTAGGCATAATAATCACGATTTCTGCATAATAACCCGGATTATATAGAAGTATAATATTTCAAAGGTCAGCTCAGATGTCATCTCCGTCATCTGACCGCAGTTCAAAGGTCCGCAGAGGTCCGTCCCAAAATAGCCCTAGTGTTTCTTTAAAGCAGGACGTTAATATAATTAAACAAAACTAAACACAAATGATATACGAGTAGATGATATACACAAAGATCTCTGTGAAAATCTAAGCTCCAAAGGATGAACTAGATCCAATAGTCTCAATGTTGTTTTCGAAACTATTCTGTAGTAACCACAGGTTAACTTATATAAAATTATCTATTTATGTAATATATATATATATATATATAAAAGTTATATTTGCAGTCTTGGCGCATTTGCGTTTCAGAATAAAAATTTGTTAATTTAAGGTTGCTTTTCTGTCAGACAAAGCCAAGAAATGTTGCTTCATATATCACGGGATTAGCATTTTCTTCGATAAAAAAAATTTTAGAATATGGATGGATTCTACACATTCTACAAAAGTGGACACAAATAATTTTTTTGTATGAAATAGCCAACGCATTCTTTTTTTGTCCAACCATCTATGTTTCTTGCTACTATTAATAATTAAACTAGGAAAAAAATTTAATTGACTTTTGAACAATAAAGTTGAAAATTATCCACAAAAAGTGAACCGTATACGTACTACATGTGGTATCATCATCTAAATCACATCCTGACACTTCCGAAGAATCTAGTTTGATTAAGTCTGGAAACGCTATATATATATAAAATGAGATCTAACATGTCACTGTTTGTGAACTAGTTTTTTTTAAAAATATTTTTGAAATGAATTCATTTTTTCAGTAGTGTAATAAGCGATATAAAATATTAATTTTATATAATAATATGATATTAATTATAATTATAAACATTACATTATTGATTGTTAAAATATTAGTTAATAAATAACATAATGATTGATATAATGATTAATTTTTTTAAATATCTGTTACTAGGACTCTACTCGCTGTCATTATTTTCTTTCCTTGCTACCTTTTAAGTTATAATATCTGCAAACTCATTTCCTCTTATAACTGTATAGTCTTTAGTGCACATGGTTCAGTTCTAACGTCTCGTTTCAAAGCAACACTAGGGCTATTTTGGGACGGATCTCGTCATTTTGAGCCGCAGTCAGATGACGAGGACGACACATGGGCTGGCAACCCCTTTCTCCAAGCTTCCACACCATACCAGCTGGAGGACGTTTGGCCTCGGCAGATTTAGCGTGCAACAGACCCGTTTAGACGACGGTTATTCGATAGAATCGGTTTCGAAGCTGAGACCTTACCACCAGGCCACTGCGGCCCCTCCACATAATTTTGATTCTTATCTTAATGGTAAAAAAAAAAAAAGAAAAATTCTAATTTTTTTCAAATAATTTTTTGATTTAAATCAATCAAACATAAAGTAACATTAAGAGCCACTTGAGTTCGTGTATATATCATAGTTAATATTTATTATATAAATTGATATTTTCCAGTACCCGTAAAATTGCAAATGCCTCTATTACTGATATGCTTGTCTCGTTGCTACGTTTAATATTAAATTCCACATGAGATTCCTTGAGAATCGTTCCAGGCTGCAGCGCTGTCCACTCTATTATCCATCTTACTTCCATTAGTGTAAACTCTCATTTTTCCCCTTTTTTTTGGTATAGGATTACTGAGGGTAATCGGAAATAAAAAATAGTTGGGAACAATAATTACAGTTTGCACTGGTGAAGCCTTACCATGCTGGGAAACATGTGCCTTCTTAATGGTATTTTAGAGGAAGACGAGAAAGAAATCGTTTTTCAGCATTATTTTCTAACGTTTATTTGCTTAGTGATAATCGGAATTTAAAAAAAAGAGAAACCAAAACTTCTCTGATACCGAATTTTCCAAAAATAGATTCTTATTTATACCTGAGAATTTTCATACTGATGTAAATAGAAGCGTGCCTTTAATTTAAAAAGAACTATATTTTTATGTATTTTGAATAATTTATTTTATAATAACTGATAATGTGTCAAAGAACGCTGTAATGAACTATCCTGCCAATAATATTTATTTTTATAGCGAATTAACAACTGATATTTTTTTAAGAATCCTAAATCACATGCGAAAGCTGGTTATAAGTTAGCGTTTAATATTGAGAAAATTTTCGGAAAATGTGAATATTTTTTTTAATTCTCTAAATTAAATATTTTACATCAGATATATTAAAAGAATTTCTTTTAAACGACAACTGGGGATTCCCTTCGATGATGAAGAAGATTTTATTTCTTTGTATATCCATCATCGAAAATGGGACTATAAATAAATAACAATAGAAAGTCATCCAAAACAAAATAAAATATTAGATTTTTATACTTAAAATTTAAAAATTTCGGATTTTGAAGTTCAATTTATCACCATTGCGATTTTCGTACGTAACATTTTATGATTAAAAGTACAATAGATTTGTCTAAACACTACAGACTGAATCATATACAAACTCTATTTCTTGTATATAAATAATACTTATATATATATATATATATATATATATATATATATATATATATATATATATATATATATATATATATATATATATATATATATATATACTTTTTAGTTGCAATACCGAAATAATTTATTTATAATTTAGTTTCGATAATGTCGTTAATGCTTATATTTTTGATTACTTATATATATATATATATATATTATATTATTTCGTTGTCACATTAAATATTTTTGTTTTTGAGCTTAAAACGCTATAACGGACAAAAAAATAAAAAGGCCTTTAATAATTTTAATCTTTTTTTAAAATACTAGTTGACCCGGCAAACGTTGTTCTGCCTTATAAATTATTTCTATTGAATATTTTGGTTGTTAACGAATATATTGTAAGTGTGTAGGGATGGGATCTATGACAGAAAGAGGAATGGAGCGCTGTAGACGATGATCGCCGATAAAAACTAAAAAACACCAACCATTCTTTTTTTCAATACAATGTATTTCATTAACGTAACAAACATATACATTGTTTGATCTCTTAAAAGTTAAACGTAAAGTGAAAAAAGTAATATATTTTTTGTCCTAAAGTATAGAAAGGAAATAAAGAAAATCAATATTCATTTTGAAGAGCAATTGAGTGTGCGATATTTTTTCTCAGTCCGTCTTTAGCCAATACAAATAAGCTTGATAGTTTGCCCACGCGAGAACATGCCACGTGTGAAAAACATGGTGTGCCCAAATCTAATTCGCAAACAGAGATAGTTTGGCCTCGCGACTTACTGTCATTTCGAATGCCAATCTAATAAGAAATTGAACGCCTTTGAATTCAATTGCCACGTCTGTGAGAATCATTGGAATTCGTGGCAGCAAAACATTTTCTGCTCGGAATTTGCCATTCAAAATGGTGACTTCGATAATGTTTATCATCAATTTTTTAATGACCAATCACGTGCTATTGCACAAACATGGTGGGTTCAAATACCGATGTAAAATAACCGGAGATCCAGCTTTCAGTCGTAGAAAGTGTGGTGACATGCCTGGCAAATCTAGTGAGTTCAAAAACTTTGTTGGACAATTTACAGCTTCGTTAGCATTGCAAACTGTATCGATCAATTTGTATGATACCAAGTCGCCTGGCAATGACTGCTGTATCTTGAAGTTTAAATTGTCGACGTCCACATTTTTTGCTGCCAAAATGGCTCTTTCTGCCAGTCACGCATGATTCATGTATTATGTGAGTATATTAAATATGCGGAAAAATGCGGTCAATGGGAGCATTTTGCGAATCAACGATAGTGCAGAAGTTAGTGGTCAATTTTATGCATCCAGTATTTTCATAGACAGCAACTTTTCCATCACCGATATCTAACAGTTTGTCCGAGAATATGTCGGCAGATGGATCTTGTAGCATTTGGACGCGCGTGTTTATTTTTAGCTGGACTTTTTCAACATTACGTCACATTGGCGATGATTTCAAGCAAGCGTTGATCTCCTCAGTGCACGGTGAACGTGGATAGGAACACCCTCATTACCTTGCGTTGTGAAATATACTTGACGACCTATTCTCATACCTGACAAATACACATAAAAAATTTCATGAAAATCGGTCGAGTCGTTTTGGAGGAGTTCGAACACAAACACCGTGACATGAGATTTTTACATTTAATATTATTTTATTGGCTAAATCTTGAAATTTAAATGCTACACGTAATCATTTTTTCTAAATTTAAGTAATCTTTGCCATTTAAGCCGATTTAACGTGTCTGAGAAAAACAGTAAAAAATGACCTTAATGTTTTTTGTAGTTAAAACTTCCATTAAAAGCATATGATTAATATAACCAATAATAGATACTTTACGCAGATTAAATGCAGAAACTGCGACTGAAGTAAATAAAAACATTCATTAACTAAATCTTTTCTGACTTTATTCAGCTACGTAAAGTGCAAAAGAGTGTAAAAATCTTAAAAGAGAATTAAAAACATCTCAGACATTTTTTCCCTCTTGTTTGGAGTTCTTTTTCTTCTCAAACTGCCTCTTTTTGCATACAAAATTTTCTTTCTTTCCGGCTTGTTTTCTCTAGTACCGACATAAAAGTTGCGGCTTTTCTTGAGTTTTTAGAAAGAGTTGGATGTAGTTTCTTAATGATAGCAGAACGCATTAGTGCAGGGAAAAAAAATGTTCTTTTTCTTCTTTTTCATTTGCGATTATTACCTTTGAAATACCCAAGGTGTAAGAAAAAGTCACAAGAAAGGCAAAGGAAGACGACAAGCTGTGAAATGATCTTTTATTTTATTTTCAGAACTTTTCAACTTCACTCGTTCCTTCATTTGGGTCCATGAGTTACAAAAGGCTGAAGCAGAAAAAAAAAATCATAAGTACGAAAGTACACGACGACAAATCATAAGAAAAGCGCTCGCTTTTTACGAATCTCGCATTTTTGAATCTCTGATGATTTTAAATTCGCGATTGCAGACCCATGGCTTTCAGTATTTTTTACTCTCCAATTCACCTTCATATTTCTCTTTCTCTGCGTGAACTCTTTAGTTATTTTTTTTATCATTATTTATATGCAACGCCCAAAACATTTTACTACAAAATTGAATGCAGCTTACTTGCAATCTAACATTAACGATTCCCATTAAATTTACCAAATAATTTGCCTTGCATTTTTACCTTCAGTGAGACAAAATAGATAATAGATTATATAAATGAAAAATATAACGTATTTTTTTAGACGAGTTTAGCAAATTAGGTTTAACTGATTAATATTTCTTTTGGATGGTTTTATTCATCCAGGTAACATTTCTGTGATGCATCCTTGTTTTATTCTGACTTATGTTCTTTTAACATTCTTGCACATTGAATTTTGAGTCTAACATTCTTGCATTTCTACATTCTTGCACATTGAATAGTGTGCTGTCTATTTCGTTTGGCTATTTCTTAATCTTATAAACTACGCCTTTTCAAAGCCTTTCTACAACACACTTTCCTCTAACCTAATTTTAAAAAGTGGGAAAAAAATTTCAATCAACATTATTTCTCTCTTGCGTGGTTTAAAAGCTATACAAATATCTGAGCAATGGTATGTATAGTAACAACTTGTAGGAAAAAAAAAAAATGAATCTTTTAGAATAAAATATTTCGATTAATATAATGGCATCTGGAATGTCTAATATAATTTTGAAAAACAATGTCATCAAGAAAATTCATGACTTACTAGCTGAAATCCAACAATCTAAGAGGATACCAACTTTCCTACTAAAAACATAAAATAGATGTTAAGATAATATTGAAGGAATGTCAAAGAACTCTTAGAAAGAATGTATTCTTGGTTAGTGGGCTTACTATATTCCCCCATAAAGTTGTTTTCCTCCCTTTCTTTCACATAAATTCGTAGGCCTTGAAATCATGAACCATGAAGTTGCGAATAGGAGAGGTTACGTATGCTTCACATGGCATTGAAGAACAATAATTATGAAATATAAATCTTTGGTGCGAATCTGCTATTTTCACTAAATCTACCGTGTTGTAGTCACAAGATAACATTTAAAATTTCATTGATGTAAGTCATTGTGTTACAGGCGTACGAAAGTACTGACCGACTGAATATCAACACTAGGACTATTTTGGGACGGACCTCGTCATTTTGAATCGCGGTCAGATGACGAAGACGACACCTGAGCTGACACCCCCTTTCTAAGCTTCCATACCACACCAGCAGGAGGACGTTTGGCCCCAATGATTTAACCTGCACCGGATCCGCTTACACGACGGTTCTTCAGTACAATCGGGTCTCGAACCCGAAACTCTCCGGTGCTGAAGCTGAGACCTTGCCACCAGGGCACCTCAGTCACAGATCATAATATAGTGGCCTTTTCCACATCGGTAAGTTCTTATTCCGCTTATTTGACTCAAATTAGCTTCACTGCTCAAATCCATTGTAGATAATTAAATCCAGTTCTAAAAGTCAATACTTATTTTATTATTAGTTATTTGTGCATATATCATTTTTATTTAATTTGCATTTGTGAATAATGAAGCTGAAATTTTAATTATTCACATTTGCTTTACTAATGCATCTCAAATAATATAATGTTAAAATAAAATTCCTTTCTATTTTAAAATGAAGTATTACATATGGTAACAGTAAACTAAGCAGTTTCCATGAAGCTTAACTGCTAAAAAATTAAAATATCTTAAAATAGTTATTATAGTCCTAATCTACTGCAAATGTAACTTAGTTTAAAATCATTTCTTTTTTTTTTGTTCACATTGTGATAGTTTTGCTACAAAGCATCCATTTATAACGAAAAGAAATATAAAACATGACTACGCGGATTCAGACATTTTAAATTGGTAAATCATAGAACGTTTTTATTAAATTGAAGCAACTTCTATCTTTAAGCAAAGATCTACGTAAAAATATAGGATAAAATTTCTAAAGACCATTGTCTAATATTCACAACTGAGAAAGAAAGACTTTGAAAAGCTGTGTTATTATTTTCGCTTGAGAAAAGGTACAAAACATTTCCATGCGTATTCAATAGAATATCAAAGTATCTAAATTCTGGCTTTTAAGAAGGCTTAAAGAAGGCACTTTTCATGGAAATGAAGATATTTTTTTCACTTCAGGAGCCCCCTACTTTTGCAGATTGGATGACAGTATATGTAATCAATGGCATACTGTATTTGAATGGCTCTTTCTGACTTTGAAATCCGTTTTTTTTTTCACTGCTTGATTTCGTTCTTAGATTTCTCACTTCTTACAATCATTCATTTCAGGTAATAAAATGCAGTGTCTGGTGTTCCACGTTTACTTAAGGAGATCCACGTGAAGTAAAAAACAAGAAAAAGTACAAGAGTGTTTGAAATGAATAATTACCATTGACTAGCTTTTGACTAGCGGGAGTGGTCTCCCCGATACCTTCTCGCACACTCTCCAATAAATACGTTATAACAACAAAAGGCCTTGCGTGGCTTTCGTATACAGTCTATATTTATAAAACGCTGATGTACGTGGCACAGAAAGCGAGCACCATCACACTACTTCATTCATTGAACATTTTTACAGCTGTGCTTAATCAAACGTTTTGCTTAACTAATGAATGGCGCTGTAAAATAGGAATAGAAGTGTCTGGATATAGTTTGGCATATCACCATCAGAGGAAAGAAGATATAAAATAAATCGAGAAACAGGCTCCAGACGAAAAGTTGAATCAAGAACAAATACAGGCTTTACCACGGACAGATAAGCAACCGTGTTAAGACGTAAGATGAATGCACGCTTTCTCGCCAAGCAACTCAAAATCGTGCTCATTGTCCAAGAAACTCTTCAAAAGTCTGCCATTCTGGGTGTATTCCATAAATACTAACAAACGACTCTTTAAGTTGCAATGAAAAAATTGCCATAAATATATTAAACAAAAAAATCTCTCCAATTTTTCTTCTAATTTTGGCTCTTCGATATTCATTTTAAGTTTACCGTCATCATGATGACTTGCATACGGAAACGGATGCTCGTATCTTCCAAAACAATTATCATATAAAAATGCATTCTCTATTACCTTAACTACCTTTTTAATTATATAAGTTTCATTTTCTTAAAATTTTTCATTTAACTTTAATAATATTTTTAATTCTATTTCATACACTGTCTGAAGCAATGTTCTTTTGCCAGTCAGTAGAGCCATGCGAAGAGCCATTCGTTTCAAAGTTTATTTCGTAGCACATGCACTTTGTAATTTGCAGTAAATTGTTTTTATTGCATTCATGTGTCTCATTCAATTACAATGTTAAATATTTCTTTAAAGAAATAATCCCATATTATTAGAATAACAACCTAAAAATATCAATAATGTGGGCGAACAAAGGGTCGCTAAAGGCGACTGGTAGTCATGAAATATTATTAAACTATAGCGTGAATTTAGCCTTTTCATTGAATCTGTCTTATGATCCTTGACATTTTGGCTGTTAATGCGGTTAATAGAATCTGAAAATCGCATTTTGCTTTAGACACGTTTTTTTTAATACATTGAGACAAAAATATGACAAAACTATACTTGTTGTCAAAAAATCCTAAGCCAAAGACAATGCGTTTTTCATCTATTTAAATGTTTCTGACCAAATGGTCAATCCCTCTCTGGATTTGACTCCCAAATCTGATAAATGTCTATACTTATAGATGTTCAATATGTGGGCCACATTTTGTCTATCTAGCTCTTTTCTGTTTGTATTTTCCGTGTTGACTTACATTCGAAGAGAAGGATAGACAGACTTCCTCAGGGTATATTTTGCCTAAAATTTGATTGATATGTACAAATGTTTTGTAAAGATCCCATACCAAATTTCACCTGTCTAGCTTAAGGCATTGTCACAGACAGATAGGTGGACATTTTCCTAAACTGGGTTTTTCGAACTCATGGAGGTCTAAAACACAGAGATTCATCAGAATTTTTTAACGATTCCGGTACTTTCTTTATACTTCGTATACATAAAGTCAAAATCAACTCTTTGGATAAAGTAACACACAAACCGATTCAAATCTGTCAGAGCTCCTCCAACTTCTGAAATGACTGGAAGATGGTCACTCGCTCTGGGAGCACAACTTTGTAATATTATTTGTTGGCAGTGCAACAAACTCTAAACGTATTTAATTTTTGGATGATAATCGGGGAAAATCTGATGCCAAGAACCTTTTTAAAACCTTTTTGACATTCCCTTACTCTTAAATTTGTAAACTTTTTGATGAACCTAAGGTATGTTTCCCACCATTATGTCTATAGATTTATGCAGAGTGAGAGATATGTGATATATTCTGTAAAGTTCTAAGTTATTATGAGGCATCTAACTGTCATACATGTTACCTGCTGGCCGAAGTTTAGGGCGAGAGTTTCTTTACACGAAAAGAAATCGCAGGAGAACGGCTAGCAAATACTATCATAATAACAGTATGCATATTTAATTATATTTTAAGAAAAGTGACCAAGCAATGGTATTAAAAATAACGATATCGGTCTTGAAAATCATCTAAAAATATATAACAAATTTCACATCTCACTTTAATTCTTTAATCTTTCTCACCAAATCTAGCATTTCAGCTCATTTTATTTACCCATATATGAAATATAAAAAATAAATGCGCTGTAATCGTCAATTTTTTTTTTACCTCAAGATTTTAATGAATCCTCAAATACATTTTTATAAAATTTCTAAGAAAAAATTCTTTTTCATAAATAAAATCCTGTAATGTAAGTATTTGTTTTTTAAATTGCTCTAAATATTAATTTAAGCACACGCATGTCGTCTCTGTAACAAAATGTTGCCAAATATGAACATAAATATTTGGGTGCCATGGATTTTCGTCCTAAGAATTATAAAAGCTCAAACACTTCTCCAACAAAATACTCATCTAAAACCGATTAGCATGTGCCCCCCCCCACCCTTCCAACTTGAATCGATCTGTTACAGAAGCAAAGTTCTACGTTAACATAAAACGCATGTGGATAGTTTCGCTGCAAAGTCTTATTTTTTTTAGATTGCGGAAGTTAAGGAATAAAAAAATTATTTTCGGTGTTTATTTACATAAATATTCTAATTTAAACGAGTGCAGGTGTATGTAGGTTGAAAAACAATAGCTAAACTTATTGTCATTAAAATTTTAAAGATATTAAGATCATCATATGAAACTCTATCCTTCCTAATTTTTTAAATCTGGATTTCGTCAATATGAATGACTCAATTCTACTTTTTTTGTATGCGGAAGCATTTAGTTTAATTTGATTCAATTTAAATTTGTTGTATGAAAATCCCGTTCTGAAACAGGACAGGAACTGCTTTGAGGAGAGTCTTATTTTGGAGGCATAATCTGATGATCTGCGCATTGACGGATAATAACTACTACTTTTATTTCAGTTCGATGCTGATTGATTATCTACACAGCATACGTATTATATCGTAATGCCAATAGTACATTTAAAATTTGATGAATACGAATTAGTATCTGGAAATATTATTTTTTATCGAATGTAACTCACCAAAATATCTTCGTTATTTCCAATAAATTAAAATATTTGAGTATCAAATTTGTGCAAAATGGCAGGAAATATTATGCTTAATGGGGAACAATCTTTCATTTAAATATAATAATTGCTTTTTAATAAAATATCTAATGAAAGATGCATTTTAATTTAAAATGCAATATTTTTAAACTGAAAGTTCATTTTTAGTGTGAATATTTTGAAATGTAAATTATTTCGTCATTTTTGATTTTACAATTTCTTTTCTCTATTTCTACCTAATATTTAAATTTACGAAATAAAAAAGAATTAATTTAAAAGACTTCCTTTTTAAGAAAGGAAGTATAATTAAGGATATCATTCATTTTTCTATTTATCGAATACCAAAAACCCTATTTTTCTCTTAATCATTAAAAAGTAAACTTATCCCTAATTACCCTTACTGTCTCATATATATATATATGCTATTTGTAATAATATCTGCACTCATTGTTTTTAAACTACAGTTTATTATTCTAACTTGAAAGAGAGTCCTGCTTTTTAAAGAAAGATTTCAATAGAAAAATAAAAGAAAGCCCCTTTTCTTAAGCTTCCGCGTCTATTTTTTATCTATTTATTTATCGATACTTCATCGTCAATAATTATTTTAGGTCTGAATATTTTTCACAAATGTTTTATGAATGACTTTAAGAAAATATAATTTATGTTCAAATAACAGAAAAAAGTCCGTATTTCTTTATCAATAATATATTTTTAAAGCTACACTGTTGTGGTTACAAAGGTTATAAGTACTTTAGAGCAAATTGTGGAAGACAGTTTATTAAAATTAAACTTCCATTAAAAGAAAGTGAAAAATTTAAAAGGAAGATGTATGTATACAAATTTATTTCAATAAATATATATTTTTATATTATTTTAAAACACAGTTTATATTGGATGCGTTAATTCAGTTTGTTTTCCTTTTAACGTTTGGTGCAGAACTAGCTCGTAGCTAATACGAGCAAACCTTTAGTACCACTTAACGTTTGCATTTAATTTGCTAAATTTAGACTTTTATTAATATTGGCAGATAGTCTTGTGATGGATCGTCTTGTCTTGTATATTCTTGAATAGCAGTACCATTTTTGTGTTTATTTCACATGTTGCTATTAGCAATATGCAAAACGTTTTCCTAATCGCTTGAAGATTTTAAATTTTTCAATCGCTTGAGTAATATGTTAAGTCAATTAAAGCTAATTTATAGATCTCATCCTTTTATGACATCTCATTAAAAATCTTCTATCGTGGATTTCACAATTTTTTTCATGGGGGATATTTTCCTTATCTTCTCGCTTACATATATTTGGTAAAATTCCATCTGATCTAATTGGCGCCATTTCTTAAAAACCGCAACTGGAAAGAATTTCCAAAATAAAAAGCTCAAAAAGTTATTTAAAAAATAATTTCTCTCCTAAAGCTAAGACTGATGTCTTGCACTTACCTTGCAGAATAAGTGGAAAATTGCATGGTGAGATATCAAAAGGAGTATAAATAGAATACCAATGCTTTCAAAAAGTAACATACAATCTCAGAAAGAAAGAGCAGCAGACAGTTTATTGCATCAACATTGTAATAGATGGCATCACTTATCACTAAAAATGTACCATCATTCTGCATTTTTATGGCATATTTAGTTGTAGTGGATGTTTATTAAAGATAACTCAAATAGCGCATCTGTTTTAGTGAAGATAATTAATGTTTTATCACGTTTTACTAAATGCATTGCTACAAAATCTAAATAGGAAAGGAACATTATAAGTTTTTACGCAACTAAGGACTTGATACTTAAATATTCGCATGCAGTCTTCTAATAGCTTGTATTGTAAAGTGGTATTACTTGTATGAGGATATTTCATTTTGTCATTTCGAAATGCTAGGTACCACATGTTTTTCTAATCGTTTTCCAGTTGTTTTCTAAATATTTATTTTAATTTCCATGTTTTTTCATGTAAAAAACAAACAGAAACTGAAAATTTTTTATATGCTTCTACAGCTTCTTAAACTATGGTAGCATACATATACGTTAAAATATTAGCATCAGGCATGTTTCTATGCTCTTTTGGGATTTCATATTTTGCATTCTATACAACTGGTAAAACAAGAAAAATGCACAGAAAATTCGTAAAAGCAAGCCACACAAAACCTTAAATTCTGTTTCAAATTCATCAATCATAATTATGGCAGGATATCCTCTTCCATTGAATGTCAATATTAATGCTTTAAGGCCTTTCTTTTAAGAATCTTTAGTCTTCTATTTCGTAATTATAATTGAAACTGATACAGCATTAATTGAACATGAGCATAGAATGAATATCGTTCTGTTATTACCAGAGTCATAAGAACAATTTGAATTAAAAAGACTATTTCGTCATGAGATTCAAACCTCTCTCTCTCTCTCTCTGTGTGTGTGTGTGTGTGCGTGCGTGCTTGTTTCATAATAAGTATTGTAATTATCACATCAAAAATTTCAGCACTCAACCAAATAATAATTCCAATTTCTCAGTATTTTTTTCCCTCAATTTCTGAAAATCAGAAAATGTAAAGCGTTTTATTTCTTCTATGAACAATTAAAATTTAAAAACGGCCAGTACGTGAAATCTCAATAAACAGGAAGTAAAAGATTAAATTTAAGAGAAATTATTAATTAAATAATAAGTTTAATCTTTTGTTTAGTTAAAACTGTGAAAGACGAAATATTTTTGGAATTACTCATTTCCATATTTTTGAAGCGCAATCAAACTTTAATACAAAAATGTCTTGATTATCGTCAATTATATTGTAAAATGGAGAAATAAAATAATGTTGGTTATTCAATCAAGCTTCGGACACTTTTCAGGCAGATTTAGAAGACATAATTGAAATACGTAGACATATCCCAATACTGAACAGCTTTGCAAGGAAAGACTGATCGTGTTTTTTTTTTGTTTTTTTTTCTCCCCCTTCAGAGCCACCTAATTCCGAAATTGCGTCGTGTATTCAGAAACTTGAGTTAAGCTGTCATTGAAAAATATTCAACAAATCTTTACTTATAGACAGACATAGCTCGACATTTTAGTTATTCCTCAGTATTTAAACAGTTGGCAAAACATCATATCCGTCTGTATTAACAGCAAGTAGGTTCATTTTAAATTAAAATATTATTTTCATTTTTAGAATTTTGTTCCATTTTTAGTTTATTAAAATCCATTAAAATACAATAAATAAATAAAATTTAATAAGTTTTTGAAACTGTTATATATAATTATATATATATTTAATTCTCATAAACAACTCATCACAAAATCAATTGTGAACTCTACTTATTGCTGAAGGCTACTGTGCAGCTGCTCTCAAATACATAGTTTGGATTAAAATAAATGTGAACATATATATAAATCAACTTCTTTATCTCAATCCTTAAATTATTATTTAAGTTCTGAAAATGCATTAGAACTAAAATGTTCAAATAAACAATATTCTTGTTCCTTTAACTTATATGATTTACCTACGAATGAAAAATCTCTTTTCTCTCTTGACATTCATTTATGCTAAAAGTTTTATTCATTAACTAAACCATTTGTAAAAATTCATTCAAAGATAATCTGAACACGTATGCACATTGAACATTTTCTTTTAATTTGATAATAATTTAAGTCTTCATCATAACAGTTTTAACCTAAACTTGTGCCTTATTAATTTAATGCAAAATTATTTTAATATATATTAATTATTTATAATTATTAAATTTATTTTTAAAGCTATTGAAATCATAATTATAATCCATGCGCAATTGTAAAATAAGGCAGATATATATACATAGAAAAGACTTTTTATCTTTTAGAAAAAACTACTTATTTAAAAAATAAAAATAAAAAATTAAATAATTCTTAAAATTAGAGATGAAATCAATCCTTTCATTTCTGTTAAGTTTTTCTTTTCTTTTTTTTCCCCAAGTTACGAAAACATTTTTCCGAATAAAAAGTTTCGAATATATAGTTACATAGAGATATAAACTATACATTAAAACACTTTCAAAATATTGTTTTGGTGAATAAAAAAGTAGGCTCTTATCATTTATTATTATTAGTATCAAATGTCATCCTAAACTAATCTTGAGTCTTAACACATTTTTATACAAATTTTCGAAAGTTTTGATTTTTATATAAATAAGCAATCTTAAAGCCTTTATTAGTTGAATTCAAATTATTTTAATGAATACTTACGAACAAACAAATTTTCCTACGAAAAGATCTGGTAGTTTCCAATTCTAAATTGTTTTTAGTATAACTCCAGATTTCTAAGCCCACTTTCTATAGTCCACTAAATTACCAATATGATGAATAAGTTGGCATTGCTTGATTAATTACTTACAACATCATGACAAAACAGAGGTAGAAATTTTTCTTCTTCAAAAAAATACTTTGAAATATTCAGTAAATATATCTTAGAACGCCCCGCTATTAGCTGCTATGGGAGCTGTATAA
The DNA here is from genome assembly GCF_947563725.1 of Argiope bruennichi. Taxonomy (NCBI): domain Eukaryota; kingdom Metazoa; phylum Arthropoda; class Arachnida; order Araneae; family Araneidae; genus Argiope; species Argiope bruennichi. The sequence goes on from NC_079155.1 coordinate 3,163,450, forward strand.
ACAATCCGTCAACGCGCTCGAAATCTCTCCTCGGTCCGAATTCAGGTAAATTAGTTATTATGCCCCTGGTATGCCCTTCTAAAACTTTGATGCTACTTCAGATGGAGGATATTTCACCTTTGACTTGAAACTCATTTACTATCAGGTTCTTACATGCCATCTATCTTTGATGGAATAAACTTTCAAATTTCGAACATTTTAGTCTCACTGTCGTATAAAACTCCAATTATAAAAAAATGCCTTGTTCATGATTTTTTTAGCATGCTACTTTTCAATTACATTTAAAAAGAAGTTCTACCCACATTTAGCTATTGTTTTTATTGGTATGCAGACGGAATCAGTTCTTTCAATAAAAATGTTAAATGTATTTGCGCTTAAATGATCGAAATAATAAATTAAAATTAAATAATTTTTATTCATCGTGGAAGAAAGGGAAAAGAAAACAGAAATTAAACTGGTGCGATTGAAAAGCTGATCTTAATTTTATAAAGATGTCATTTTTTATTTTATAGCTTCTAAAGTTATATCTGAAAATATTGAAATGAATTAAAAAAAAATTAAAAAAAAAACCTACGAATGAGGGGAAAAAAAAAACTTCGATAGAAAATCTAAATTTTGACGCTTTTAGAAATTTTTTATGAATAGTATTCCGACGCAATTCTTGCATGACATATATGTAGGTGGATCAGAAAAAAAAAGGTTACAGTGCCAATGCAATGATAAATGAGATGCAAGAAGAATGCTAAAGTATCACTCTTACACACCTAATAGACCTAAGCAATTATTAGATCTCGGGATCAGCAAGTTTTTTCCCAACTTTGTAGAAATTTCTGTCCCCTTCGATGAAGTCAGTTCTCGGCAACTTGACTTCATCGCCCGAAAGCACCTTAATTCTGAATCAAGGTTATCTTTCATTCATTTCTTTCAATGCATATCTTTCATTTCAAGCTTTGTTCCAAACCTTCGGTTTTGGGGGAGTGTGGTGCCAATTCAAGAGGAAAATATGTTGTCTGCTCATCATATGTAGAAGGCAAAGTTCAATTATAAGCTCTTATTATCTTAACCAGTAACGCACAACGCTCTGCATTTCAATGTTCATAATTAGTTTTTAATGTACTTTTTGTATTTTATCAATACTGAAGGTTTTTTTTTTTGGATATTTACATTTTGTTGTTGAATAGTTTTGTATAATCGCCATTTCGACTGAAGAGAATGGTTGCGAAAAAATACTTTCAAATAACTTAGTCTTAAGAAGAAATTTTTAGGTGTATGGCTTTATGTATTCAGCAGAAATATTTGTCAGCTCATAAATTAAAAGTGCTGAAAAAATATTTATCGAGAGATAATTTAAAAAAGCTACTGCAGTCGAAACTATTAAAAAGTAATTCATTTCAAAGACACAAATGAATTTGTTATATTTAAAATATATTAAATTCTCAGTAAATGGCATAATTTTCTTATAGCTTTATGATAGAAAATCATGTGAATGTTGAAATGATAATTTAGTTGATAAAATTACTAGAACTCCCCCCCCCCCTAAGAACACTTCCATCTACTCCCAATAAACTTATTAATTATCGTCCAAATATCAATACATTCTAATAATTAAATTTAAAATTTACTTTAGTGGGATAATATTTTCAGTTATTATCTCTAAAAAACATTAACATTCAGTTAATGATTAAAAATGAGGTGAACATTAGAGACCTCCAAGGTATGTATGTTCCAAATTTGATAGCTGTAGGTCAAACGGTCTGACTTGTAGAGTGCCAACATACCCACTTTAGTGTAAATAAAAAATAAGGATAAATATAATAATAAAGATTATTATTCTTAATGCTCAAGACGAAATTTTATTTTCATAATCATTCTTAAAGCATGAGACGATATGATATTTTTTCCTTGTTTTAATTTATTAATCTGAAGTTCCTTCATTAATTTTGTCTTTTGGTGTTTTGTGTTTAAAGTATGCATTTTTGAAGTAAAATGTTATAATGCTATGTATATCTTCGACAATATTTCCTTAGTTCTAAATATTTGCATGTTTATGTTCTTAATCACATCAGCTGCATTACTTCTTCTCTGTCATATCTCCCTTCGCCTTCACACATAAGGAAATGATAACGTGCTTCCTTTGACAGTTTGCTTCTCAGCTGCTAAAAGAATTCAAGCCAAACCACCCGAAACGGAAGAACAAATCAAAAGAAATTTGTGAAAGAGTGTATTTGAAGAATGAATTTTTGCTGAAGAGTGAATTTGCAGAGAAAGCTCAATACACAAATTTTTAGAATGTAGTAAAAATAATCTTAAATACTATAAGATGAAATCCAGCAGTCATATTTCTAATTACATATTAGAATATAATATTGGAACAACAATCTAAATTCAAACAGATACCTGGTAAAATTTAAAATATTTTGAAATTATACAGAGATATAGCTTAATTAGTGAATGGATATATATTTGTAATAAATTTTTATTTACACTTTGAACACCATTCATATAATATGCACTGTTATCTAAAAAGATCAAAAGAAGGAAAATATAAACGTAAATGAAAATCTAATAAATTTAATCTATCGAATATAAAACAAAATATAGTAAAGGAAAATCTAACAATCAAATTTCGACCAAGAGAAAATACTCTTTGAAAATCTTCTCTTGTAAAAATATTAAATTAAAAACTGGTATTCAAAATTTCGTGGGCCATCTAATGCATATGCCATTTCACAAGTTCCTGAAAAGAACTTGACATTTTTGTCAGTATAAAGTTTCCGGACGAAGAAAAAAGGTGATACGATGAGAGGAGGAGCAGAAGGAGTCATCTCGGAGGGATCAGGGCGATAAAGGGAATTTGAGATGCGTTCCAGCAAGTTCGGCACTCCTTTGTAAATCCTTGGTTCTGGAAAATATTTTTTTATCTATCCATTCATCCTGGAGATGAAGAAAGCCTTTATACAAAGCTTGCAGCGTCGATAAGAGAAAAAATAACATACTAAAACTTGCTGCCGTATAGGAGAGAAAAATTGTTCTCAAAGAAATTATTTTGGAAGGTGGGATCTATCTCGTATTATAAAACAGAACGGAATTACTATGTCTTTAATCCTGAAATGGATTCCCTTCAATTTTCTGATTTAAGTTTGCCTTCCGATTTTCAGAAGCATAAAAATTGTTCCATTTGCAAAAGCAACAAATAACATAAAAAAAAAGAATTTAATTGTCAAGAATATATAGCATTATGTAAGCATTGTAACAATATTAATTTTATTTCGAAACTTTTTTTTCCTTAGGTGATGCGCTATTAGAATTTTTTTTCTTTTGTACTTTGATTGATGCAGATACTGTCGAAATAAGACCTGAAGACTAAACCGTTCCCTATATGGAATTGTTCTATCTGCCCTCTATTTACCCTAAAGATAATCTTACTCCTTTTTCCTACAGCATCAGTTATCATAATGTTTATAATCGATTTTTAGGTATATAAACAATCTGATGCTATGCAATGGAAATTTTGTGGCTGCCCTAACAATTCTTAACCGGATAATATGACAAATATGGCATCTACACTCAAAACTTCTATGTCGCTCTAAACAGAAATTATTATATCCTCAGCAACTTTGATATTCAACGAACCCTATGTATGATGGATCTGTCGCAAAATCAAGATTGGAAGTCAGGATCCTCCTATCTCGAAGCATAGACACTCAGTGTGTGATTGGTAATTTCATAGCTAATAAGAAAGTACAAGGGTAAGTGAACCTCATGGGTAGGGGAAAAGAATTGCAGATTCGGCTTTCGAAATATTTGTAGAAAGGCAAGACATTTTTTGTTTTGTTTATCACCTAGAATACTTGTTTTAAAACTATTTTGAGATTTAATACTCCCATAATATCTATATGAAAAAATCTTCCGGTAAGTGCACGGTGGAAAGTCTAACAATCTCGATGGCAGATGATGATGCTTTATTCGATAAGAAAGAAAGACAGATAACAAACAGACCGTAGCATACGCAAAGACAGCACTTTCAAAATTCAATAGCACACATGCAAGCAATAAATTGTTAGCAAACAGCCAGGGAAGCACAAAACGTTCAGAGAGAATTCGACGGAGATTAAAAAGAGAGATCACTTGACTATTGATTTGAGTTGTGTCTCTCGTTTTTTGCAGTCTCCATGACGGGGAAAAGAAACTGTTAGAATGATATTGTGTTTTAGCTCACGAGATATTGACGACATTTCTGTAGTTTCTTGAATCTTCATTTCTATCCTCAAGTCTGTGGTGTCATTAATCTAGTAATAAAATATCAATAAACCTCTCTTCCTTACTAGGAGACTCATTGCGCATATGAACAATACTGTAAATTTGTACCATTATAAAATCTAATGTTGTTTTGTTACAATAGATATTTTATGATATATTTTGATCTGATTGTGAGATATATTTCTTCCCATTTCGTTTAATTTCATTCGTGCCAGTTACAAAACGGGAGCGTTTTCTCTCTGAAGCTCTTCTCTCAACATGCCTTATCTTAAGTGAAGAAGAACAGTCCTCTCCGTCACGAATGAATGATGAATGGAAGTGCGACTCGAATATTTTCCCAAAACTTTGATTCTGCATTGAATATCTGATTTCAAATATTCAATACAGTCTCCACAAAATACAACTGCCTAAATTTATTTGCATGAGACAGAAACTGGCAGTAAAATTTTAATTGCACAGGTTTCGTTTTGGCTGCTGCGATAAGAATGCTTCAAAACTTACAGATTTTTAGAGAACATAAACTAATTGGTTCACATTATTCTTAAATAAGTAGGAACATAATTAATACGCTTTATGATTGTTACGTGATGTTAATCGACCCTTAGAGAGAATCTATTTATTATCAATAATTATTCCCATACTAGAAATTTTTATCAATTGTACATCACAAATTGGAATTATTTTCTTACAATAAGGATTAAGGTTTAAATTCCAAAAGTAATTAATTCCTAAATCTTTACATATAATAAAAAGAGGAAGCAAAATTTTGTCGATTCTCGGCAATAACTTTCAAGAAGAAAGCAGCACAAAAAATTTTTTTTATATCATCTTAAAATTTTATAAAAAATATCTTTTTAATGTTAATTATTATTTTGGAGTGGATTTCGACCCCCAAATTAAAAAAAAAATATATTTTAAACGTATTTTCGAGCAATTTTTTCACCCAAAATAAAATTCAGTTTGTATTACATTATGTTTGGGCGAAAAATAGTGGCTTTTTTTTAGTGGTTGCCATCAATCTGACAGACTAAAATGAAAAGATTAACGCTCACCATAAATTAAAAAAATGTAATTTTTAGCATGCGTCTGTATGAAATGAAATATTATAATTTCACCAAAAACAAATGCAAGAGAAAGATTTCTGTAACCTTTTCAATTATGCATGTTGTCAATTCAATAATCTTTTGTTATTTGACTTAAACATGGTTGTTCATTTCGAAGAGGCAATAATTGGCTTCATTTCAATTCTTTTTCTTTTTAATAGTAAAGAAATGAAATTTTTACCCCCCCCCCATTTACATTCTTTTGAATCTGGATGGAGCATTAAGGAATTCGGTCAAGATGATGATTACAATATTTTTGCTTTCTATACTTCATATAATAAAAAGTAAAAAACTCACCTGATTGTTTTGTTCTTCCTGAATAAATGTAAAATTAAATATCAAATAAAATTAACGAGGAACACATTAGGTAAAAGATAATTTATAAAAATTAAAAATTGTTATAAATGTATGGAAATGATTTCAATGTCTTTTACCCGTCAAATTATCATCGCCCTCATTTAAAAAAAGTTCCAAAAGATGATAATAGTAAAATGTTCCATTTAGACTATACTAAGACTAAAATTGAAACATTGAAACTTAATAGAAATACTATTATTAGTAAGCTAAAATGCAAATTTTTTTTTATTTCAATTAATATTTCAAAATTTTAACTTTGATTTTTATTTAGATGTAATTGATATTATTTTAATTATTCAAATGATATGTTGATCCAACATTGTTGGTTCTCCTTCCCCACAACAATCATCGTCCTCATGGAATCAAAGTTTAATTAAATGAATCGATAGTTAAACTCTGACAGTAAAATAGTAATTTGTCGTCAACAACACTCAAATGGATCGCATTGCTGAAATCGAGCACGTCAGGATGTGAACGGAATATCGATCACAAAATTCCATATTTACAAACATAAAACCAGTTCAATAAAATATCTGCGCGGAGTTCTATTTTATATAATGCATATTCATATTGCATTGTTGCATCTACAACTGAAAAATAAAATCATCGCTGTCAAACAAAACTCTCCTCTTTCGTCGCAACCAAAGTCTACTGTATTGATAAATGCCCCCGACACTTGATTGATTGAAAAAACTAAGACATCAGAGAAAAGAGATGGAACTTCAAAAAGGGACGGGGTGGGGGGGGAGAAAAAAATTCGGTGAAGGGAATGTCTTGAATGGAAAACCCTGTCCTGTCGAACAGGTCAATGGCTAACACATTCCGACGGAGGCGCCATTTTATCAAAAATCTATGGGCTAGATCTATTTGAAGGCACACAAAATGGTTCGATCGGCGCAGTCGGCGATATATTCTGGGGATGAAAGAGACGAAGCCGATGACATCGCATCGGCAGAAGGGGCGACACCGAGTTTATTTACGAGATCTCTCGTCGCGACGAAGGCGTAAATCATCTCCCGGGCGGATAAAAGGAGAATGCGTGAGGTGTGATCTCAAGATGGAAAAAAAAAAATTTCCTTTACTCCATCAAATCACACAATGGTTGGTGTAATAATCATAGTCTGATAAATTAGATTGCACTAAAAAACAGATATTTTACTGTTAAATAAACTTAATTGAAATATACAGTTTACTTATTCCAGTGATTTATAATGAATTCACATCATTTGGCTACAGCAAAGTAACTCTTCTTAGCATGCATATGCACAAGAGTGTCAAAACAAAAGAGTGTTTTATTAAATTTTTTTATTTTACCGTTAACTAGATTTTAGTCAGACAATTTTCATAGTGAAATGAATAAAATAAATTTACCAATTCCTTACCGAGGAAATGACAATAAAATGAATAAGATGATGATTAATTTTAGAGCTTGAATTTGAATGATGAATTATGGAAAACAACTCTATCGTCCTATTCATGAATAATATAAAAGTATCAATTTCTGCAATAATTCTACGGGCAGGTAATCTAAGTGCTTGATGCAATTTTTTTTTTTTTCATAATCTATGATAAAATCTTAGCCGACGGACAAAGATTAGTTGGGAAAATTGTGACGCCTTATTCACTTACCAGCTTATTGATTATTCTGCTAAATATAATATAAATTACATGCTGAATGAATGTTATTACATTTAAATCAGTTGTCTGAGAATTTGGACTTCACGTTGTCGACATCAATAGCATTGTATTCTTTGTCGGCCGATCAAACTTTCTTATCAAAATGCGACATGTCGTATGTCTTATTCACATGTCGCTCTGTCAGTTGTATTGCCAAAAGTAGTGCAAATTAAACGCTTGATGTATGAAATTTGAATTAAATGTCTGAAAATCCGTGCATATAGTCACCGCATTGAATTCATAGTTTGCCAACCAAAAATTGCCATCAAAATGCGCCTACTACCTTGTCAAAATCTTATTCATTTGTTACCTTATCGATTATATTGCCAAAAGTAGAACACATTATAAGCTGGATGCAAGACATGTGAATCAGATTTCTAAAACTCTACGAAATTAACATCTTCGACATCCATTGCATTCAGTTCTTTGTTGGTCTATTAAAAATTGTCCGCAAAATAAGGCCTCTTATTGTCTTACCACTCTAACAGCTATATTGCCAAATATAGCCAAAACGCTTTAACCGTGACTGGGCTATTTCGACTGTTTACAATAGATTAATTTAAAGGTGGATTTTAAATAATCATATTCGAAAATGCGCAGCATCCTGTGGTGGTGAACGCTTTTGCCGATGAAACCCTCAATCTCTCGCCCACGGGGGGGGGGCAAGAGGCTGCCGATAGGGGGTAATATCCCCCTGCTACCGCCACCTCTGTTTAAAACTTTATAAATTTTTTTTACAATTTTGTTTGTGTTTTTTTAATGCAAACATCTGAATGCATTAATTTAATCAGAAATGACAACCAGCTGTGAGTTTAATCTAGAAAGCTAATGATAATATGTCTCTAATTAATTCAAATTAATGTCTTTTACTCAGCTATTACATGCACTTTAGATTATATTTAAAAATGCATACCATATTTTATCAGCGTACAGGTTTTTGTTTCTGTTCGATAATTTTTTGCTCCATTTAGAATATTTTTTGATACTTTTGAATAATAAAACTATATTAAAAGTAAATAATTTGTAGCATAATGAAAAAAGGAGCTTTCGGACAATTAATCTCATTGCCCAATTTAGGTGACAACGAACAATCATTTTACCATCAGATCGTAATTGTAATCAGAAGTGAAATAACTTAAGTCAAAGCCTTCCGTTGAATACAAAAGACAGGGACTGAATCCAATATCTGCAATGGTGTGTCCATTGAACTTGGTCCTTTGAAGGACAGACATCAGCCGGTACGTTTCATTATACGGGATCAAAAGGAATTTTAAACTTCATTACACTGAAATTATTAAACCCAAGGGACGGTCCAATCGAACTAGCAAATTCCTTTGAGCACTTCGTAATAGATTTTCATTGTAAACTTTATTATTATCTTATTAAATATATTGAAGCCCTGGATGTTTTTATAAAAGAAAATGAATGGGAAATATTATTAATTGTTCTAAAAATGTTTTACAGTTAATTATTCTTAAATGTATTTATCTGCTAGGAATGAATGTTGCTGATATCATTTTTACTTTTCATTGCCATTATTAACAGCATTATTAGAGTATCAGATTTATTGACTTTTGTATTCATATATTTTTTTTAATTTATACATTACATACCTGCTTCTCAAAAAATTTGAATATCAAATTTTCACTGTTAACTTATTATATGTAAACATAATAAAGTTTATTACAAACTGTCTACGTTGTGTATCCTGAAAAAATTATTTTCCCACTCAAACGAGCGACTTAAAAACTCTTTGAGCTGGACGGTTGAAATGCGGTAAACGGTCACTACATCAAATTTGTAGATTTCTATCAAATTTTGAATAAAATCCGTTAAGAGGAAGTGTGTCTGTCCGGTTGTTCGAATGTAAGTTAACATGATAAGAACAAAATGAAGAAAGCTAAGTGGATAAAATTCAGTGCACAGATTTAATACTCGTAGATTGGCCTCACATTTTCTCAATAAATTAAATGCAACATTTTCCAATCTATGTTGGTGGTGAAAGTCTAATGATTCCAAAGATACTAAACTCATTCTCAAAGAATCTACAGATCATTATACAAAATAGTTTTAGAGTTATGTTTGTAGAAGTCTACAGACACTTTTCTATTAGGTTAGAGAGTCATTCAATACTTCAAGTACATTTTTAAGTCTATTTTCTTATTTTGCATAGGATTAATAATTTCATTGTGTTCTACAAAATAATTTTATAAATATATTCCTTAAAAACATGTTACATTTAAAAACTTCATTTCGTGTGAATTTAAACCTGTATAGGTTTTCCAACAACTGAATTCAACTTTCAAATACAACATACAAATTCAAGATTTCACTTTAAAATTAGAATGATAGCAAACTGCAAAAAAATGAGTCGGGAATTCATTTTGAATTAAATAAGCTTAAAAATGTCTATGTTTTGCTTACAAGTTTCGAAAAGTAGAATTCACTGCTTTGCTTGAATTCTTTTCTTGCGTTGCAGACTATTTCATTACTGGCACTTCAACAGCAGACTTTTTTTTTTACTGTTTTTGTTATTTTTACATGTCCGTTTCTTTGTAAGAACAGAAGGTTAAATATTTTTTTTAGATAAAACTTCGAAACTTTTCCACTCGTCTACTTTCTCCTTCGTTATTTTTTGTTGTTGCTATTACTCATGAAGTTCATAAAATTTTCAGTTCAGTTACATTAAACTTTCTTTCCTTGTAATGAAAGAAAAAAATTGCAATTTCTTTAACACCACCATGCATAAACTAAGTTTCTTTTCTTTGTGATGGAATTAAAGAATGCAAACATGCTATCAAATGTTTTAACATATAAAAAATGTTTCTTCCAAGAATTATGACCAAAATAAAAATACTTTTAATATATTAAAGTTCATTCTACTTAGTAAATAAATCTTTTCTTTTCAGTTGTTGTTATATTTGAGTTATTCATCTTCAGTTTTTGTAATGTGAAATGAAATGTTACTTAAAGATAACTTCTGCATTTAAGAAATTGACGACGTATGAAAGCTCAGCAAACTTAATTATTTATTATTGATTATTATTTTTAAATATTAATTAATTATTTATTTTTAAAATAGTTTACTTTTCTATAATATATATTACACTTGATCACAATAATTGCTATTTCTTAAAACATTCTAATACAATAATATAAGCACACTTCTTATACACAAAATACATTTAAACATTAAGCGAAAATTGAGACAGTATTTCACATTATAAAATGTCGTTGCCATTGTAACTCATTTCTATCCAAAAACCGATTTCAACCTGATTCCAAAATAGAATAGATAAATCTAATATTTTTGAATAATTAATCTTTTTTGTTGAAAATACTATTAGAAATGGGGTTAATATTGAAATTATTTTAGTGGCGTCTTCAATATCGTGACAATGTTGAATTTTTCATGAAATATAGTGCTTCTTAAAAGTGTTATTTTAGCCTTAAGAAAATTAATTAACCTGACCTTGTATTATCATTAAATCCTACATATTGAATATCAAAATAAATCAGTTAAAATGAGATTAGTAAAAAATATATAATTAAGCAGTAGTTGTATTAATCCGTGAACTGGGGAAGAAGGTGTAATTCATAACAAAACAGAGATTACGGAAAAAAAGCAAGGAAGTTATTTTTCATTTATAAAATAGATCTGTGGTTCATTTTGACAGATGGCGAGGTTATCTGTTTTTGTCTAATTATAAATCTATAGATGACATTGAATAAAACAATATATATATATATATATATATATATATATAAAGCAAAAAATTACATATTGAATAAAAAATAAAAATAAAAATATGGTGATTAAAAGATAATGACAAATTCATTCAGGAGAGAAATCCTAATAGTTTTGCAATACAGTATGTTTACCAATATTTGAATGAATTTATTATTTGTATTGCATGTAAGTAAAAAATTTTAAAAAATATGTAAAAACCCAAATAATACTGTTGTAACAAAAACTGCATATACAATGGAGCTTAGCTTATGATACCGCACTGAAAATTCATTTATCCAATGACTCGAATTAAGAGAAACATATTCTTTACAAATAAGTGCAACAAGATAAGAAAGACAATTTTCCAACTAAAAAATGGCTGCAGAATTTTATTTCTGATAGCAGTGTACGTTAGTAATAATTACAAGGGATGTTCAAATGAAATGGTACGAAACGACACTGTGGGTATAAATGAAGACTTTATTCAAAGTATACATTATAGGACTGAGCAAAACGATCCCACTGATTAACGAGCCGAAGGATTCCTTGCTCCCAGAATTCCTATGGCTGTGACGAGATCCAATCCTTCACAGCGTCCTTGAGTTCACCGTCCGAGATGTTTTTTCAGGGGACCAAAAATATGAAAATCGCTGAGTGACACATCCGGGCTGTAGGGCGGATGTTCGAGCTGCTCCCACTTGAACTTGACCAGTTCCACGTGTGTAACCTTGGAGACTTGTGGAAGCGCGTTATCATGCAGCAGAACCACACCCTCCGTGAGTAGCCCGGTATTTTGTGTTTGATGGATCTGCGTAGTCTTCGGTTGGTTGGTTGGTTAATGGTTAATTCAATTTCAATGGCGCAAGAGCGAAAAGTAGGCTATACTGCCCTTGCGTAGTTTTCGAAGTGTCTCACATTAGACATCGGAGTTAATGGTTCTTCTGTGCTCGAGGAATTCAACAAGTAACGGATCTGCCACGTTAACTGGACGAAGCTCTTTATAAGAACCTCTGCCCTCTCTGGCGCATGCAGGAGCCCGCGCATGCTCCGATCTGCACAGGAGACTCCAATCGCATCCCTATAGGTCTCGCTACTTTCTCCCATAGCCGCATAAGCACCCCTTGTAATAAATCAACAATAAATATTTTTTAAATTAAATTATAAAAATTTTAATTTTTAAAAATATATAGTGATAGTAAAAATAACCCCAATAAATCAGTAATTTTAATAAATTAATTGTATATAACACTTTGAGTGCAATATTTGTGTAGTAAAAAATAGTAATTGATTACACAATGCACGTCCAGAATCAGTAGAAAGTGTAGACTTTTTTATGGAAAAAATAATGTTAACTTTTCATTTTATTCTTTTTATATTAAGCATTTTAAAATTCATTTAGCAAAAGTATATTAATATCATAAAAGAGAATTTCAAAACTATTTTGAAAATTACAATCGATTTTTTTTTTGTTAATTCAAATTTTGTAAAATAAACATAAAATATGATATTTGAATAAAACAAAAGTTAAATAAAGGTGAAATTGTTACCCCTTAGTTTTATCACATATATTCAATAAATCATCGTTTCCCAGGTATTTTCCTCCATGTTTTAAAGACAATTCTATCAGCTGGTGTTAGTAAATTGCACATTATTAGCAAAGAATCACTTTTAAACTACATTTACAGAACGAATGTATTCTCCGTCATGCTGGATGGTACATTCTTCCCTGTCTGATTATGAGAAAGAATCTTGAATTCCAATATTTAAATATAATCAATGTGCTTCTGCTTTTCACTTAAAAAGACCAGACATGTTCTGTGTCGAAATCCATCTGTCAACTAAGTATCAAAATTATCCTTCCATTTTTCGCAATTAGTATGTCCTTCCTTCATTCTTTAGAAGTACAAGTAATACTGCTTACTATCTAAATCAAAATTTTTCCCATCAGAGAATATCGTTTCAGGCCATTTGGTTGCCCACAACTTTTGCTCTCTCATCCAAACCAAAGATATTGCCTTGTGATTTTAATTATTTTGAATGGTTGCTGAACGCTGCGTGAAGACGGATGCGTTTACTTTTTTTATATAGTTATAAACTGTTTGCCTGATTAAGACCTTGAAGCCGAGCTTTCAAAAGATTTGACTGGTATTTTCAAGTTTACAAAATATTTTTTTATCGATATATCTTTTTTATTTTCGTTTCGGTCTAAATTTAAAAAAAAGTTTGAAACCGCATTTGAGCTGACGTATCTTTATCGCTATTTCTATATAAAAAATTTGGTCTTTTTTGGAAATCCTTTAAGGGCAATCTCCTAAACATTATAACCAGAAAAAGTTACTCATTTAAAAATAATAGTGTTTCAGGACAAAAACAATTGAAAATAAAATACATATACTCTTTTATCCGCAGATAATACAAAATTTCAAAACTTTTGATTTACTTTACACTCTGAAAATCCCAATATTTATTTTATAATAAATATTTGTGATAAATATTTAATTTTTACTTCATATTAAGGAAATTGCTGCCTAACAAAATTTTCATAGGAATCCGATACTTGGAATAAAATTTGATTCCATAGTTTTTGAAAAAACGATAATTCAACTTCTTCTTAGCAGAGTAAATCAAAATCAAATCTTTTAATAAATAACGGTAATTTTTTTAAAAAAATTAAAATATTGTATAGCAATTAAATTTTGCATGGTAATAAAAAGAAAGGACATGGAAGCTAAAAATTGCTTGTCATTTGTCATATGTTACATGGATAAAGCAGATTTTGCGTATAGACATTTTTAAGTAACGAAAACAATTTAAAAACAGAAACAATTTTGCACTATTTTTAATTGACTTTAAATTTACCGAATTCGAATTGATGATATTCCGTGCTAATTAGAAATTTAAGAAGAAAGAAAAGTACATTTGAATTAAAGATGTTCCATTTAGTTAAGTTCCGTTGTGTAACATTGCCTTGTCATTAACACCGATTTGGTTATGTTGTTTCTGTTCTAGAAAAAAGGTAAAAACCAAGCAGTTTCATTTTATTTCATTTTTAACAGTAAAAGCTGTATTTAAAAAATAAGCCATGGTCTCTTAACACATAGCGCCTGAATGTAAATAATTTTAACTCTCCTGGTTTTTACTTTTTTTTGCTAATTTCAAATAGCGATTATATTGAGAGTAAAAGAAAATAACAATATAACATTTTTAATAAAAAATTGTTTCATGCACTTTTTTTTCGCACTTTTTAAATTAAAATTGTGATTTACGACGCCAATATTAAAGATTTTGAGATTAAAAATTTTGATTACTGTTTAATTTTTCCTCGCTTTTTCGCAACGAGTCACAAAACTCTAAGTAACATTAAAATTACATCACGCTAGGGAATAAAAACTCCACTTTTAGCTCTCCAGCCAATCAAATGGCAACACATAAATCTTCAGTAAATGGTTCGCTGAATTGTCGCCGTAATGGGTCCCTGGATGCAAATGAAATACAAAAGTCCTTGTTTTTAATAAAAGTAATTCATTCCTTATCTTCAGTAAATAAAGAAAAAGTTGGCAGAGAGCTTTCGAATTTGTGCAACTTTATGAATTAGCAAATAGAGGTACAAATTAGAACAGCAAAAAAATGGCAGAAATTTGTTTTCTTTTCGTTTCGCTTTTTAATCATTGTTTTTCAAATTTAATCTCATTTAAAACTCATCAGCGCAGATATTTGGCAGCTAATGCAAGTGAAAAAACAAGATAAAACATTATAATATTTGAAAGAGAAAACATGGGAAAACCTGAAATCTTCGGATGTATTTGCATTTGTCACTGATTTTATTAATTCGCATCTGAATGTAAAGTTTTCTAATATTTATATATTTATGGAACTTTGTGGAGGTTTATGAAATCCTACTAAAAATTGCATTTCTATTTTATTATATTAATACAGTTGGATTGATAATACTTCAAATCTATTTGTTTATCCTCTGCCACAAATGAAACCATTAGATTTTTTTTTTACCAGCATACATGCAAATAATGGCTACAATCATCCTGCATCCTGCCATTCATAAAAAAAAAAAAGAAATTTCATTTAAAATACATTTTTTATTATGTGAGAACATGATGTTGTTTTCGTTTGACGTTTTTGAAGCCTCAAAATGCGTAGGCAACAAAATGGCGATTTATCGCTTTTGAGGCATCAATTTTTCGCTATTAGTGTCATTAGAAAATAATCCAGAAGGTTGTCACATTTGGCGATTTATCGCCAACTAAATTTACAATTTGATTTCCAAATTATTCATTTTCTGAATTCTTACGAATTGTCTTAATTAATTTAAGTTATTAACCAGTTTAAACCAGTTTGAAGCAATCACGGGACTATTAAATTACGCACGCGTCTATATTTAGAAAAATGATGGGTTTCTTTCATCTCAAAATCGATCGAGATCCAAAACTTTGTTTGCCAGCTAAACAAATTGAAAATGAAACTTTAAAAAAAAATTATCATTATATATATATATATCGAGAGAGGGGGAATAGAGACCGATAGAGGAGTCTCGTGATTGTTCCAAACCGGTTTAAACTGGTTAATTACTTAAATTAATTAAGGCAAATATTGACTGAATAATAATGTTCTCACATGATAACTTGAAATTTGCGATCGTAGATTTCATTTTTTTAATTAATTTTTTTTTTATAATTTGCCTGTAAGTATTATAACTTAAAGCTGTTATTATAACTAAAAAACATAATTTCCTGCTTCTCGAAGATTTGTTATTTTTAAATATCAGTAAAAGATAATTATCTTTACTTATACTTATAGCATTATCTTTGACATGTGGCATTTACTGTTTTATCGAACATTTATTTTGTATCATTAGTTACTTGCCGTTCTACTTTTTTATTCATTTTTTCAGTAGTACACTTGACAAAAAAAAAATGCTGCAACATGCTAATTAATGTGTCAGTAGATCTTGTGTATGATGATCCATGTCCTAAATAAGTGAAAATATGTTTGCTTCAATCATCAGATGACCTGCGTCATCTCATAAACTTTATTAATAGTCTTCTTAACAAGTTTTTTCGATGACTTGAAGAGTATTTTTGTTTTATGGAGAATTACTTATTTTGTAAATGTATGCATTACTTACTAAAAACTTTTGCTGTGAGAGTTTATGTTACTACTTCGCAGCAAAATTGTGATCGTCTTTTTTTTTATAGATATAATGTTTGAATTCCTAAAGTCTATTGGTTATTATTTGTTCTGAAAAAAGGTCATAATATGAAAATTACTGTTACTGATGTCGATAATTTTCATAAAAAATTCTTGAAAAGAAATGTTATAAATATTGTTGTGAAACATTAACGAAATTTAATTTGTCATGACAATAACAAATAAATAAAAAATAAAGTGCTTTTCTGAACACGATTTTAAAACTAAAAATGTACAGTATTGAGTTAATATTGCTCAAACCTGAAAATTTAACTTTGGGTATAAGGATTTTATGCTAAGAAAATTTACAAGTCCTTTTTAGGAATCCAGAGTATTTCGGTTCTATTTTTACCGTGACATTAATACCTGATTTTATAAAGCTCTACTGAGCACCAAAATAATTTCATTTAGCAGTTGTTCAAAGTTCTTCAAATACTCGGCGAAAAATGACTTTTTAGAAAACATTTTCATGCGTACAAATGAGGAAAAAATTCGTATGAGTATGATGAAAAAGTATGATGAAATCATTAAGAAGTTTGTAGTCAAACAGCTGAGAAGAAAAGAGGTATGAGTCTTTCAACAATTTTTATGGGTTTTACATATTACATTTCTGAGAGACGAATTGATGTCATAATTGTCAGACTTCTAAAAATAAATGATTTTGGTGAAGTCTGGGTAGCAGAAATTTAAGATTAGCAAAGAGCATAATATCATGAACAACAATGAAATGACTATTTCAAAGCTTATTAGAGGATGAAAGATGAAGCTTACTCATAATTACAGACGGCACTTGAATAGCATATTTCCTTGAACGAGTAGTAGTTTCAGATAGCAATCAAAAGGGATAGTCATCTCCAGTTACTCCGTTTCAACTACATTGGCGAAAGGGAGCGCCATTCTATTAGTATTTATAGCAAATTATTCCTTCGCAAATTGACGAGAATGTCTCGATTTGCTGCAAATCGGTACAAAAGAGGCAGATCTCACCCAGCCTGAAGTATGTAGCATTCATAAGTCATCTGGTATAGTCATCCAGTATTCGGTTTAGCAGAATAACCTTGTAATCTATATCAAATTCAGATGCAAATGAATTGAGTGCTTTAATAAAACCAACACCCCAGTTTGAAGCTACTAATAAGTTGTTTTGAGACACGCTTCATTATTTTGAAAAAATGGGCGTACATCATCGCTTTATAAATTTTCCATACATTCATTACCACATCGATCATGATGGATATTCGATGGATTTAACGCTCATTAGAAGTAATACCGTAGTTTATTATGTTAACTAGGCGAATTTTTTAGAGAATCCTACCTTGAAACCAATGATATCTAACCTGATCTGACTTCCTACCAGGAGCCCACAGGCTGGAGAATGTCCGGAGAGGAGCTTTTTCATGATTATCTCTTGCCAAATGTAAAAGATAGATATTTCTCCATATTGACATGTGTTGGGATCTCTTGGTGAAGTCAGTCATATATGAAAGAGAGTTAAAATTCATCACTATAGGAACACTCTAACATATTATGAGCATCGATTTTGTCTAGATTTTATTCTCTGGGATCAATTACTTTTTTAATGGCATCAAACTTATAAGTACTTTGGAATGGTGTAGAACGTAGAATGGTTCAAAAAACATGAATAAAGCGTAGGATATCTCATCCAGCATTCTCCATCCCTTTGTTTAGGCATGAATCTTTCTGGAGATATTTGGAGATCTCATTTAGTGCTTTCATTTCATAATTCCTCCGAAGTTAGAAATTTTTCTACACAAAATATGCTCTATCCCTTTAAATATTGTACTTGAGCTCTTAGAATTCTTCTGATGCTGCATACAATTTGCAATGCAATCAAACAATGGTCAAACTTCCACTGAAAATAAAATGTGATAATGTTCATGACTGTGAAAAAAATTAGTTAAAATAGTTCGTTTTTATTTTGTCATTCCACTTCTAGATACATAAAAAAATTTCTTAACCGAATAAGAATGCAATAAAAATCGATTGCTATTGTAAAATGAAATTAAAAGAATTTCCCCAATAAAAAATGACGCATTTATTTAAAAAAGAAATTTTACTTGCATTTTTAATTAAAGAAAATAAAGTTCCATAGAAAAACATTTCATAATAAATAAAGAAAGTATGTAATAAAAGTTATCAATTATTGCATTCCTTTAATCAATACAAAATAATGGTGTGAAAAACAATATTTTACAAAGTCAAATCTCAAATCAATAATTTCCTACAGAGTAATTTCAATGTGAAATCGTTTGGTTCGCATTGATTTATTAGATAAACATCTCCAAACATGCAAAATATGTTACGAAATTAAGTTTTAATCTTTGACTATATTTCAATAAAATCATCATCTATATGTGTGTATGTGTGTAAGCATTATTTTATGTAAAGCGGAATGTAGTTACAAAGACAGAGAAAAAACTTTCAATTTCATGACGTCGTTTTATTTCATCTTGGAGAAGCACGCATTATTTACAGTAGAAGCGACGAGCTACACACAACACAGAAAGGAAGGAGGGAAAAGATCTTGAACGTTTTATCCCTAGTTTTAAATAACCTGAGATTTTGATCTGGAAAATATTTCTTTACAGTGTTAATATATTATTAAGATTTCGATTGGGATTTTTGCTACACGCGTGGACGAGGTAATGGAAACACAAGGATCTTCTAAAAAAGAATTTGTCTCGTCAGCGGTATTTTATCCCCTCACGCGGAGTGTGGGAAAGTTAGGCTTAGCCGATTCAGCAATTTTACAAAGCTTCCCTTGAATTAATTAAGTATACTTAATTAATTCAATTGGATCACGAAATAATAGAATATTTTAGAATGAAATTACTATGGGCTAAATTAAGATAAAACCTTGGAAATTAATTAAATTGAAATTAGAGTTTAAAATATCATTACAATTTTCCCCCACCGCAAAGTGTGGAAGTGCGTCAGGTCCTTTGACACACAGCCATACCTTACAGAGGTGTTCAAGTAAGAAAAATTAAAATTTAAAGGCATATTAAAAGTGATACCTGAGTTTCCCTTACCTTTACATTAATATAAAAATCATTTTGAACAAGATTATGTAAAACATAAAAAAGATAAAGTGATATCTGAAAATATTAGATAAACTTAAATACTCAGCAACACCAAAAATAATATTTAAATGTGCAATATAAAAATAATTTTCTGCAGAAACTCAGTCTATAATCTCTCAGTCTGCAATATTGTCTCAATTTGGTGAGGATTGTATCAAAAGAATGCCTGTACACAGTGTCCTTTAACTAGTATAAGGCTCATCAAATTATCAAATTTGATGTAAAATAATGAATAATAAATTTAACTTATATAATAATAAAATATCAACATAGTTCTGATTTTTGTATGTAACACTTGAATCTGAAAACAATAATATGAGATTCAAAATACTCTTATTATAACATTAATACTCAAAACAAATGACATAAAAATGTGTAATTTTAAAAGAAGAAAAAAAAACTTTTGACCCTCTAGTTAGCCAATTGGTGGTGAACAGTTCAACCTTGTCCACCAATTTCTAGTAGTGGGTGAAACTTAATGACCCAAAATTAGGACATCAAGATGGGGGACGTAATTCTTATTCTCCTTCTACTCTCACCCAGGAATATTTGTTTCCAAAGTGGAGAGCAACATATCCAGGATAAAAATAGAAAGAGATAGAAATTAGTTGTGTTGTTGATCCTATACTCACATCTCAATAAGACTGAGGTATTTGAATTTATGTTGTGATGGCGCCTATCACATCATCATGAAGAAAAGTTAAACTAACTCTTACGAGATGAGACAACGGGTCAAACTTAGGTGGTTATTATGTGGAAGAAACATGGGAAGTAAAAGGATTTTTTTAATTATTATTCATAACTTAATTTCAATTTTTCTGGTGGGTAATATGTTCTTAATTTTGATACATGGACAGTATTAGTAGCTTTGTTTGTTAATGCGTCTTGTTTAGTTATGTTTAGTTATTGCATAATTTACATCTGAAAGTTTAGTTACTATTTTATATGGACCTGAAAATACTGGAGATAATTTTCTACGATTTCGATAATTAAATTCCTCATACATTACAATGTCACAAGGTTTGAATGGAGAATCCATAAATCTAGCATCATATCTTATTTTATTTTTATCATGATATTTTATTGTATTATTTTTAGCTAATTTTCTGGCTTCTTCTGTTGGAGGATAGAATTGATTTTGAGTTAAGGAAGGAGAATAAGGTAAAGTGCCAAATAACAAATATGCAGGAGGAAATTTTGTAACTGAATTTGGTGTTAAATTGTATTCCTTTATTATTTAATCTAAAAGTTTAGTCCAAGGAATTTTAGTAGGAGAAGAATTGACCTTGCACTTTAATTTAGTTACTATTGACTGGTTAATTCTTTCACATTTCTCATTACTTTGTGGATGATGTGAAGATGTTAACAGATGCTTGGCACTATACTTTCTGAGGAAATGTTTGAATTTATAGGAGGTAAAAGCACAATTTCTATCAGTTAATAATTTGGAAGGAACCTGAATTTGTAAAACTTGCTTTAATATATTAATATAAGTTTCAGAATTTTCATTTTTGGAAGGAAAAGCCCGAACATATCTATTCGCATGATCAATTACTATATGAAGGAATTTTTTTAGTTGAATTGTAATAGCTAAATCCACCAACAGTATCGACAGATAGACATTCAGAAGGACGATCTTTGGGGGGCACAGCCTGTAAAAGGCCAAATCTTTTTTTCTTTTTCTTTTTATTTAATTGACATACATCTAAACAAAAACATTTAACAAAAAGTGCATTATCTTGAGTAGTATGAGACCAATAATACTGAGGAGTAATTAAATTTATCATTTTTTTGAGTGCTTGGATGCCCGAATTATTTATGAGCCTTTTGCAAAACTTTTCTTCAAAGAGAAAAGGTACAGCTAATTTAAACAAATTTTTCTCTTTAACTATAAGTACATCATTAATATTTTTATATTTATATTAAATTATCTAAATTTTGATAGTGTTTTATATCATCTAATTCCAATAAATGCACAGAATGTTGGAGATAATGAGAAGTAGGATGCCTTGATAACATATCAGCTTCAACATTAGCTGTTCCCTTTAAATATTTAACTTCATAATCAAACATGCTTAGTTTTAAAAACCAACGAAATAATCTCTCCCTTAAATTTTTTTACATTTTTAAGCCAAACAAGGGCGGCATGATCAGTATGAATTATGAATTTTTTCCCATGTAAATAGTAATAAAATTTATCAAGACCATCTACTATTGCTAAACATTTCAACTCAGTTATGCAATAATTTTTTTCATAAGGGCCTAAAGTTCTTAAATGATAAGATACAGGATGTAGTTTACCAGAACAGTCAGGCTGTTTTAGAACAGCTTCAATGGCTACTTGAGAAACAACACAAAAAACACGAAGAGGTAAATTAGGGTTATATAGTTGTAACACTGGTTTAATTATCGATTTATTTTTTAACATTTCAAAAGCTTTTTGACAGTCTTCTATCCATTGCCATGGTGTATTTTTTTAAGAAGATTATTTAAGGGTTCTCTTATTTTAGCATAAGAATCAATAAATTTACTATAAATATTTACAGAACCAAGAAAACCTTGTAGTTGTTTAACATTTTTGGAGGTTGTAATTTTTTATTACTTTCAATATAGAAATGCATCCTTCTTTGACTTCATACACCAAGAAATTAATTTTATCTTAAGCAAGTACTCATTTAGAAAATTTTAATTTAATGTTTTCTTTTTCACACATTTGAAAAATCTGTTTGAAATGATCATAGTGTTCCTCTAATGAGTTTGTGAAAACTACTATGTCATCAAAATAAGAATATGCAAAATTTGAAAATGTATGTTTATTTAAAATTCTACGAATAGTTCTATTGAATATTGCAGGTTCATTTTTAAAGCCAAAAGTTAGGTTTTGAAATTCATACAAATCTTCAGTAATTACAAATGCCAATTTATATTTACCTTGTTCATGTAAGGGTATGTGCCAATATCCAGATGCAAGATCCAAACTTGAAAAAAATTTGGCAGTACATAATTTATCTAATAAGATATCTATTCTAGGGAGAGTCTCTGCATCAGATTTGCAAAGGGAATTAATTTACGATAATCAATACAAAGACGACTTTTTCTAATTTCATCTCTTTTATATGCTAATGTTACAGAGGAGGAATAATTACTAGTAGATTCTTTTATTAACATTCATGAACAAGATGAGCTAAATTTTCATCGCATAAATTTTTACAAATATTAAAAAAAGAGTAAAGACTTTTAAGGTTGTAACAGACTTTGTTAAGTGTTCTTTACATAGCATATCTAATGATAATATTTACTAAATATTTCATAAGAAACCAAAAGGAACCTATTGATAGTTTAAATAAAATTATTCAAACTAATTATACATTCTAACGCATTAAAGTTGTTTAATTTAGATTTACTGAAATAATTCTAATGCAAACTAAAGAATTCTTTTATTATTAGAAAATTTCACACTTTATACAATGGAAGTTTTAAGAACTAACAAACACGTCAGAATAACGTTCTAATAACAAATAAGAATAATATCACTTTAAAAATTATTAAGCAAAAAAACAAACAAACAATTATTTTATTCTATAAAATAATGGTTTTCATTGATAAAAGTAGCTACACCATGATGAACAGTGAATTCAAAATTTGTATTGGTGTGAATTACTCTATGTTTATATGCAAATCATGGAAACCAGATTTAGTTTCTTTTCCAACTTCCATGTACACAAACGTTTCTAATGGAGAAAACTCTCATGACATCATAGCAGTATGGAAAAGTAAATGTTTTGATAATCGATCTTCTATCTTTAATGAAACTCTTACATCACTTTTCAATTCGTCTTGTAAATTCCATTAATATTAAACTAAAACTTTTTTTTAATATTCAGCAATAAAAAAATCCACGCAATTGAATATTTTATGAAACAATAACAAATGGCTTAAATTTCAGGTTAATAATGTATTCTATTGTAGAAAATTGCGCAAAAATTATATTTAAAAAATTGTCAAAATACAAGCCGGAGAAATTTACACGCTTATTAAATTGTTCTCGTTATAAAGACAACTTTTAAAATTTTAAAACTTTGTAAAAATCATTTTTGAACAACAATATTTTCGAAACTCATTGCCTCAGTATTCAATTCCATCTTTAATGAATTAAAATTTTAAAGAAATTTTTCGAGGGGCACATTTTTATTTTTCAAGGTATATATTTGCTAAATTCGGTAACTGCAGACTAAATGGTCTAGCCTATAGGGAGCCAACATATACACAGAGACAGACTCGTTAATCTTCATCATTAAATGTGAAAGAAGAGACTAAGAAGAATTCATGTGCTTAATACCGCATTTATTTTACAATTGAACAGAATACAGTTTACGAAAGAATATTTTTAAAATAAACTTTTCAAAATTGCAGCAGGTCAAAATATTTCTCCCTAAAATTCAAAAAGGGATTAAGAAGAAAATCTTTGTTCTATTTCTTCAGAGAGAGCGATAACATAAACCTTTTGAGAACTGGGTTTATCTTTAAATGCTATAAAGAATTTCTAGAATTTATTCTTGCATTTCTTATCAATATTCTGTATGTGCCATTAGGGCGGCAAAAAGATTTTTGGATATCAAATTCTTCTTTGTTTCAAGCCCTTTAATAAAATTGATTACTAATAGCCTAAAATTTTCATTTTAATAAGAATTTAGTCCGCTTTGTTTTGCTGATCATTGAAAATGAAGAAGCAATAGGAAACTGAAGAAGATTGGTCATGCTTGTTCTTGCTGATTAGAAAAGATTTTAACGATTTTAAAAAGTTGAATAAAATAGGGTCATGACGGATTATTTGCATTTTAATCTACATGGCATCAATTGCGTTAATGAAACAAATTTATGCTTGGTAAATTATATTAAAAGATCACATGCAATGTTATTTCCATGCTTTTCTTTTAATGAACGATGACGCCATACAGCTTTCGTTCTTGGAGTATTTGATTCTAACATGAAATAGGCTCTTCATATTCGACATGTATTATAAGAAGTAAATTCATTCAATTTATGATAGGTGGAGAATTAATTCATAATATTCAGGTTTTCCTTTAATCATACTGAAGAGCCAGAAAAAAATCCTATAGGTGTGCTTATACAAATAAAAGAGCTGTGCAATTAATCAGCGAAGCAGGATTTGATCAACAGCACCTTTAAAAGACAATATGTGTCTGACAAAGCTGTTAACTTGAATTTTGCTGCTACAGTGGGAGGATATCAATATAATGAATGGTTCTGAACGAGATAGACAGGCAAATCTTTCTCAAATTGGCGTGACTTCATTGCTCAAGTGTCAACAAGTGCCAGTATCATTTTTATTGCATGATGTAAAGCTTTTACTCTTCTTCAGGAGCTCCAATAATGTTATTAGACTATTAATGACTTGAAACACAGAACTTTTCCTTACGAATCTCGTTTGTGTCGGGCGGATGGATGTAGTGTGGCGACGGCCTCATCAATCTCTGGACTTTACATGTCAACAGGGGAATGTCAAATCCTTTGGATGATATGGTGTTTGTGCAGTTTACGTGATATGGAATCTCTGATATATCCAGTGCTGAATTCGATAAATGACAGATACGTAAACATCCTATCCGTTCACTTATACCCATTCATGTCCATTGTGCATTCTGACGGATTTCGAAAATTCCAGGAGAACAAAGTGGCACCCCATACTTGAATAATTGAAGTAGAATAGTTCCAGGAATACTCTTTTGATTTGAGACACTTCCATTGATCATCTAACTAGCCAGATATGCACATTATTGAACGAAATTGTAATGCCTTTCAACATCCTGTTCAGAAGAAATCTCTACCACATCACACTCCTCCAGATTTGTAGCCTGCCCAGTAGAATTCATAATGTGAATTGCCTCCACTATACCTTCAAACTTTAGTCGTGTTCATTCCATTTCGTTTTGGGTGTGGGAAGTTTACAAGATATTTAGTAGGATACCCATTTCTCTTGCTCTTCAGTGTAGTCACAGATAGAGATACTTGTGATGAAATTTTATTATAATAGCACAGGTTAAAAAATTTCATCAGTTAGAGAGACATAGAAGTATATACTTCAAAACCAGGAGCTTTCATAAAGTGTCACTCTGAATAAACGGTTAACATGCATGTCACTTATTTGTAACAATTGTTCCATTGTATCACTTATATAACTGCGACAATGCTATTAAATCTATTCTTTGTTTTACTTAGAAACTAGTTGTGTCCATTTGAATGTTGATTCACCGGGAATAATAGTTGTGTTTTATTATCATCCTATTTATAACGAATGATTTTGATATTTTTGATTGCCTTAGAAAAATATTTTTAAACATCAAAATGTGAGAGATATTCGATTCGAGTTATTTTTAACAGCTTTATTCGATATCTATTCATTATGCAAATGAATCTTACGAATTTCGACTCCGAGTATTCTATCTTCTAATTGCATGTCTTCCGTGGTACTTTATTTTTTTAAAAAAATCTACATTTATATATAAAAAAAGAATGTATGTGATTGCCACGTTCATACTATCTATCATATGGCTGTAAAATGTGACATGACGTGATTGAGTCGTAATGATAAATAACGACTCTCGAAATCTGAATTTGAAAGTTTAAAGTAGGAAATGATTTTATTTAATATTTTAAGGTATTCTTAATAATATAATTTCTAATGATATTAGAAAAGAAAATCAACGCACCACTAAAGAGAACAAGCACTTGTCAATCTTCAGGGATTTGGTTTACACCTCTGACATAATTTGCTGAATTTTGGAAAGTTTTTTTAAGAAAATAGTAACTTTTCCAAGAAACTAAAATGAATCTATCTGACATTCTAATTCCGCTATCCTTATTAAATCTTATTAGGTTCTTATTTAAACATTGCTTTTTAATTTGGAATAAGAATGATTGAAAAATCTTCCTTAACTCATTTTTGGTTCACTATTTTCCTGGTGAATTCACAGAATGCATTTGCTGATCCTTCGGGAGAAGTTTACTTCCTTGCTGATTCGGCAAACAGCAAATTAGAGAACATGGATGATCAATACATAGTTTCATTTCTAATGTGATCGTTTGCAAGAAACATTAACTTCCTTTTTTACTGCGCCTTTATTTTCATTTATTAAGTTTGCCATTGATCGTCTATAGCAGCGTTTCTCAACCTTTCAGTATTTGCGGCCCAGTTTTCAATCATAATTTTCATCTCGCCCCCCCCCCCACTTACAATAAAATATATACAACAATAATGTATATTGAGTATTTTGGATTCTGTTTTTATGTTATTTTTAACTAACTGCCAAAACAAGAGTAAAAGCGAACCAACGTTGCCGAGAAACCACATCTTGCATTTTAGACAAGCCGGTGGTAAACAGATGAAGCGAATGACAGCGGGGAAATTTAAGTACTATATTTGAAATGAAAGCCAAACAGGGAGATAACGTTAAAAGAATATGAAAATAAAAAAAATCGTTAATGAAAGTTAACCTAGACGGAGTGAGCTAAATTTAGAAACTGGGAATACATTTTTTTGAATAATAAAAGAAATAAAACAGAAGCATGACTAAACAAAAGTGAAAAAAATAAGCAATGTTTGTGGAGGGGAATCCACACGACCTATGCTGTCTCGAGCATGCGCGGAGTAAATATTTTCTCATAGGAAGAAGGAAAATGTTCGATAACGCAAGTTTCAATTCCAGCCAGTCTCATTGGAGTCGGTCCTTTTATCGCTATCGAATCTATCTTGAATGTGTATGTTATATATGTTTTCGTGCTAATTGCAATTCACCATATTAAATATTCACAGCAGTAGATTTATGCAGACTCATGGATAAATTTTTAAGCGAAAGTAAGCAAGCATCAGACGATAGTCAAGCATCAACAAGTACACAGACGAGCGTGGTTCCGAAAATAAAATCAACAAAATATTCTCAAGAATACTTAAATTTTGGGTTTACCAGCGCTGAAGTAAATGAAGAAAACCAAATGTCAAAATTAAATGCTTTGTCTCATGGAGTTTGCCATTTCTCCGTATGGATATACGTCTTACATGACTCACCCCTTGGCTTTTCAATTCTTTGAGAATTTCTTCCTCTTCATCATTAAACATTTCTCCGCAGGAGATAACTCCCTTGGAGGAATTTAAAGAAACATGTGGAGAAACGGTGATTTGGATATCAGCAAATGCTTTCAATTTCATTATTTGTTGCGATTGTTTCCGGGACAGAACTTCTAACAGCAAGTCCCCGGAACGAAGTTTCTTGGTGCATTTTACTTCTCCGATATTTTCAGTGATGCTTTTTTCAACTAAGAAAGGAAATACCAAAAGAAAAGTCTCATTCGTTTTGGAAACTCTTTTCACGAGAAAAAAGTTGGAAAGATAGCTGTCATTGAGTTGTTTGAAACAATTTGTTGCCCACCTAAGGGAGCAGATTTCCGTTTGCCCATACGACATTGGTAGAAATTCAGACCCGACGTCACCGCCCACCACGGAGCCCAATAAGGGATGGCAGCCACTGGCTCTGGGCACTTCCAGCCTCAGTACTTATCATAGTGCTAATAGGTTACCTATACGCTCGGAGTTACCCCCGGGGACAGTGACCACCCTTAACGCCAAGCCCAAGGAGTAACCCCTTCGCTTGATCCCTAGCAGGCTAGACACTCAGGTGACTAAGAACCAACCGATTGATACACCGGGGACCACAGTGCACCACCCGTCTAATGGGTCGCCACGCACGGCAAACACGTGGGGGTATTTGCTGTCCATGAGAAGCAGGAAGCAAACAGAGCGGCAACAGCTTCTCATGGAGAAGTCCCTCGCTTACCCTCGAGGGAAGGAAGAATCAAGCAGACCGTAAAAGGCTTAGAGGAGAGTAAACATAAAGGGAGTAAAGATCCCTGGGTACCTCAGGATTGGGACACCCGTACTCACCTAAAGAAGATGAGCCCCTGAGGGGTAAACAACATTTGGAAACGCTTCATCAAACCCAGAGAATTTTTCGAATTAAAATTAAAATCATATAAAAAGCAAAATTCCTTTTTAAAGAAACTTTGTCTATGAATTAAAAAACCTTACTTGCATCTTACAAAGTTCATATAAAATAGCCAGATGTAAAAACCTCACACCATTAGTGAAGAGCTAATTTTACCAACAGCAATTGAGATTGTAGAAACTATGTTCGGAGATAATTTTTCAAAACAATTGCAGTCCTTACCTCTTTCAAATGATACTGTTGCTCGTCGAATTGGCGATATAGCCGAAGATGTACTGTGTCAGCTTTTCTCGAAGTTGCTTGACACATAGAAGCTTTGGCTTCGAATGCGTGAGTCTTTGTCTGAATATTGTGTTAACTACGGTTGTAACCGTAGTAAATTATATAAAAATGAGACCCTTGAAATCTAGAATCTTTTCCGCACTTTGTAAAGACATGGGTTTCAGTACATTCAGCATTACTATATTATTGCGAGGCAAGATGGTCAATACGTGGGAAATTTTTGCAACGTGTTTATGAATAAAAAGAAGAAATCGCCAATTTCCTAGCAGAAGAAAACAGGGCGGACGCCGAGAATTTTCGCGATGGTTTATTTGTGATGAAATTGAGGAACTTGGTCGACATATTCGATAAATTAAAAAACTTGAATCTTCAACTCCAAGGAGCAAATACACATATGAATGTTGGATACGAGTGATAAAGTTAATTCGTTTTGTAGAAAATTGGAATTGTGTAGCAGAAATTTAAAGCAAAAAACCTAACAATGTTTGCAAATGTGGATGATTGTACTAAAACTTACAAGGCTGAAGAAGAACATGTTAAATTTGTTTTGTAACCATTGAAAATCTTTTAGCCATGCTGGTAAAGAATTTTAAAAAGTATTTTCTTGCTGACGACAAACTGATAGCAAGTTACGAGTCGGTTAGGGATCCATTTCATGAAACTCCTGAAGGACTCTCAATTGATGAGGAAGAAAAATTCATAGACTTCACGATAAGTGGCGAAACTAAAAGACAATTTAGTAATAAATCGCTATTTGAATTTTGAGCAGGAGTAAGGATGATTTTTCTGCACTAAAAACAAGGGCATTTCACAATCTACTATCATTTTCAACATCCAACTTTTGTGAAACTGGATTTTCTACTGTGGCATCTTTGAAGACAAAATATAGAAACAGAACTGAGAGTGGCTATTTCTAATACCTAGCCTTCCTTCAAAAAATTTTGCTTTTCAAGACAGGCCCAAGAAAGTCACTAATAATTATTAAATTAGTTTTTAATTTAGTATGTTTTGATTAAGTAAGTTTTGATTTAGTAAGTTGTTTTACTTTAATAAGTTATTAAATATGTCGAAATGTATTTTGTATTCTATGTGTATGTGTGCTTTCCTTTCAATCAGTTAATCAATTTTTTAAAATAATATTTTCTCTTGGATATTCTCGCGCCCCACAGGTTGAGAATCTCTGGTCTATAGTGTAACTATCGATAACATTCTATTTTCAAAGCTTTATTTTATGTCACTGGTTGTTTTGCTTCCACCGATATTCGTCATATGAAGATTACCACTGTGCGGGTTTCTATTGATGCTTCGTATAAATTGCGCAGGTAATAAATAAAATTCTCCTTCAGATTTCAACCAAAAAAGAAAATAAAAATAATGGATGAATCAATGAAAATTGCGTGAATTCTATGTCAAAAATGATATCAATTGCTGAACACATATACATAAAAAAAAATGTCAAAATTCAAAATAAAAAATATACGAATTATAAAATAATATTATTAAAAAGATAATTTTTTTGAATTTTAAAATGGTATAAAATTCAATTTTGCGCAACACTATTTATGAAAGGTATTGCGGAATAACTGCAAAATCTCTCTTGATGTTTTAATGAGCAAAGATTAGTATTAAAATTTCACAATTTTCTCCGATGTGAACGTTTAACATTTCATACATTTTGTCCCCGATGTGAATTTTGAAGAAATTTTTGAACCAAATTTGATAACTTTTCGTTAAAATGTTTCTTCTACAAAACTCCAATTTTGTATAAAAATGTGTTAAGACTCAAGATTAGTTTAGGATGACATTTGATACTAATAATAATAAATGATAAGAGCCTACTTTTTTATTCACCAAAACAATATTTTGAAAGTGTTTTAATGTATAGTTTATATCTCTATGTAACTATATATTCGAAACTTTTTATTCGGAAAAATGTTTTCGTAACTTGGGGAAAAAAAGAAAAGAAAAACTTAACAGAAATGAAAGGATTGATTTCATTTCTAGTTTTAAGAATTATTTAATTTCCTTTTTTTTTAAATAAGTAGTTTCTTATAAAAGATAAAAAGTCTTTTCTATGTATATATATCTGCCTTATTTTACAATTGCGCATGGATCATAATTATGATTTCAATAGCTTTAAAAATAAATTTAATAATTATAAATAATTAATATATATTAAAATAATTTTGCATTAAATTAATAAGGCACAAGTTTAGGTTAAAACCCTTATGAGGAAGACTTAAATTATTATGAAATTAATAGAAAATGTTCAACGTGCATACGTGTTCAGATTATCTTTGAATGAATTTTTACAAATGGTTCAGTTTATGAATAAAACTTTTAGCATAAATGAATGCAAGAGAGAAGGGAAATTTTTCATTCGTAGGTAATTCATATAAGTTAAAGGAACAAGAATATTGTTTATTTGAACATTTTAGTTCTAATGCATTTTCAGAACTTAAATAATAATTTAAGGATTGAGATACAGAAGTTGATTTATATATATGTTCACATTTATTTTAATCCAAAATATGTATTTGAGAGCAGCTGCGCAGTAGCCTTCAGCAATAAGTAGAGTTCGCAATTGATTTTGCGATGAGTTGTTTATGAGAATTAAATATATATATATTTATATATAACAGTTTCAAAAACTTATTAAATTATATTTATTTATTGTATTTTAATGGATTTTAATAAACTAAAAATGGAACAAAATTCTAAAAATGAAAATAAAATTTTAATTTAAAATGAATCTATTTGCTGTTAATACAAACGAATATGATGTTTTGCCAACTGCTTAAATACTGAGGAATAACTAAAATGTCGAGCTATGTCTGTCTATAAGTAAAGATTTGTTGAATATTTTTCAATGGCAGCTTAACTCAAGTTTCTGAATACACGAAGCAATTTCGGAATCAGATGACTCTGAAACAGAAAAAAAGCGCGATTGCGAAGCTGTTCTGTATTGGGATATGTTTACGTATTTCAATGATGTCTTTTAAATCTGTCTGAGAGATCAAGGGGAAACAAATTAGAAAAATGAACCAATATGCTGAAATTGAAATTTTTATTCTCTACAACAAAAAAAAAATCATGCTGTAGCATTTTTTAATATTGTTGCCGTTAACGATCACCTTGTCTGGAACGTACTTATTTGCATCTGACAGTGCATAGCAAATGACAGGTTGTATATAATTATTTGTTTTATTAATTAAACTGATAGATAACTGTAAATAAGTTTGCAATTTTATTATTCTATAAATAGTTTAATATTGATAAATGAAATGGTCAAAAGCAAGTTACAGATGATGTTTTAGAGAAAACTACTATTCAGAATTGTTCAATCCACAGTAGATCCAAGGTAAAATTATGAATTATATAAGAATACTGAAAGCTAATTAAGTATGAAGCAAAAATACTTACATCTAAAAGTGAGGATAAATCCAGGCTTTTAATTAGTTCATTTTCATGAAACATCAATCCAATTTTCATTTTTTACATCTGAGGTCAGTTTTAAAATATTATTCTTTTTAGAGATAATTTTTGAATATAAATGATAAACAAGTATTTATACTTCCATATTCCTGACAATAAAGGACTCAAAGAAAAAATCTTTCGTATGAAATAAATAAGAATTCTTCTAAAGGTAGCTAAATCTTATTGATAGTTGTTAATTAACAGACAGAGCAATATATAAGCTTAAACCTTAAACGTAATGTTTGATGTTCCAAAATTTAAAATATATTTTTATTTAAATATTTCCAATTTAGTAGAAAAATTTATTTGATTTCAGAAAAAGGGTTCATTTGATTTCTTTTGACTGTGAAATCCTCTTTTGCGTGTAGAAAATCAGTATTTCAAAGTTTAAGACATAGGAAAGACAGATGGTCAAGAGTGAGATCGGTCATTAGTTAATGTTCACTGAAATAAGAATAAATATAGTATCGCACAACAAGCTGAGCTGATAGCAAATGAGGAGAAAATTCACCAATACTGTTCACGCACTGTTATCAACCAATGATTTTCACAAACGTTGCTAACGGTGAAAGCTCGCGATTCATGAGCATGGTGGTGATTCTTCATAACCCAACCTATTGCTAACTTGCTTTGTTAGCTAATAGAGTGCATATATAACAAATAAACTACATTGGCTCCTTCACACCTAAATGGAGTGATCATATCTCGTTTTTACTGAAATCTTACGCCTTGGCATTAAAAGTTTCTAAAATTTTATAAGAACAAACAAACGAATACAAAGAGTAAAATTATCAAGACGAAGTAAGAATAAAATCCAGGAAAATAAGTAATAAAGGGATTCAATTACATTTTAAAGATTTAAAATGAAATAGAATTTTGAAATGATAAAATTGAGTTAACAATCCATCTGTCAAACTACTTTATAGTCATGGGTGAGTTTTCTGGCGATTGTTGACACGATTTCCGAAAAAAGCATATGATCTATATTTTGGCCAATGAGATCAATCAAAAACCAATCTCCAAAGGAACCTTTCCGCACTAAAACCCTCAAATCTTTTTCATCCATTAAATGAAAGCGCGCTTGCAAAGTGTAAATCCTCGTACTTGGGGAAATCATTAGTAAGCAGTCCATGAAAACTGCCAAAAGAGTGAAACAGGAGAGCGCGATGAACCAAAACCAGAGGAAAAGGTAAACCTTCTCATTTATGACATTCAAGGCCATGACACAAAGAACGTCATTCACTTCTATCAAGGAAGATCTTCCAAACTTGCGAAATATGCACTTGGTCACACGAGGAAATAGCATTATCATGGGATCCCCTTTAACATAGTCGGTGAAGTTGCCACTAGCGTTTTGCTGATCAGATTCAAAAAATTGAATCACTTTAAAACCAAAATTCTGAAATTGGCCATCAAAGAAAAGATCTAAGAAGAAGAATTGCCCGGCAACATTGATGAATGCCAAAAACTCGCAAAAGAAATATTTGGCTGCATAAGTGTCGTGAGATTTCCAAGTATTAACTAAATAATTGGTCACTGATTTGAATTTTTCTTTCAGTTCTTCCTCTGGAAGCAAAACGTTCTCCAGTTCTTTCGTTATCTTTTTCATTTTGTCTCCTTCCCAACTTTTCCAAAGCCATTTTGGGAAATAGAAGAGAATTGCTTGGAAGAACAACATGAAATACACCCATTGGTAGTATTTTATGTAGCGGAATTCTTTGGGATCTTGGGTTCCATCAATGCCTGGATGAGGAACTTCGACGCCAACCTTTAGATAAGAAAGTAAAATCAGTGGGTGCCGATAATTTTTTCTGTCTATTTTCTTATAAGTAGGTAATCAACTTCGTTTTTAGATTGATCATTGATCTGGAATATACTACTTAGAATTGATAATTGTACTTTGGTGTATACCGATTATTAAATTTTGCCGATGCAAAAATAAGTTGAAGAAATGAAATGATCACCGAATTTACCAGGAAGTGGTAGAATTTAACTGGATGTCTCGTTTGAAATGTGCTATTAAATTAGTAACATTCTATAGGTATGATTACATTCTATTATTGATGATTGAATAAGAGTTTTTGTTTAAAATAAAATTTTGAAAACAAAGGCCGAAGGTCAAAAACAATATTATGCTATATTTTTTAATTATGCTGTCACTAATAATGCATTTTAACAATTCGTGACTCTTGTACATCTTCCGAACAGAACGAATATAAAAATAGCTTAAGCCTTCCAGTTCCAACTTTGTTTGGCAATATTTTTTTTGTTTTCCTTTGCATGTGTCTGCAATATCGTGTAATCCATTACGCTTTATTTAGATTACCTGTTTTCATGTGTCTGGTTCTCCATTGAATCAATTACTTTAATATGCTTCGATTAAGAAAAATTTCACAATAAATAATCATAATTTTAGAATTAAATAAATCACTTTCATTGTCAAAACATTTACAATTTCTTCGGACTGAATAGTTTGTACCTTGCAATGAAACAAATGAATTTACAAGCATCCTTCACAAAGCTTTCACTTGAACTGTTGTATTTATTATTTTTACTAGTACAAGCGAATAGTCTTAATTATATAATTTAGTATCGCAGACATTAAGGAAGTAATATTTTCTATATGCTCAATTTCCGTATTAATGAGATGCTCCCTTTGCAATATTTTAAGCTTTATAAGTTTTAAGGCTATTAAGTTTATCATAGAATTTGAAATGCAAATTATTTGTTATCTATGAACATCTAGTGCTCTCTAAATCTTTTTGTTGTACTAGCTCAATAACATATTTCGTAAATATTTATTAATTAATTAGTTTACTAATGAATTCATGGGACTACAAACAAAATTGTCCAAATTTTAGTTATAATTTGAGAAATTAAATGTTCAAGTATCTATTTCCTTTCCTTTTGAATTTATTTACTATAATTTTTACTTTACCTCTTCAAAGCATAAAATAGCGACAAATTTAATTTGGAACCCTACTAATGCACTAATCCTTTTATTAGAATGCATTGAATACTACAGATGCAAAGATGCTTACTTCTTTGTAAAACGCCTTGGGTATGACATAAGTAGAGTGAATCCAACAATAGCTGTTGATGACATCGGGTGTAACAGAGCCCAAGAAGTCACACACGATGGGAGAACCCACGAATTGCTTCGTGGTCACTATGATAAAGAAAGTCAATAGAACTCCTACAGTGAAAGTGTAATGCAGACGAAAAGTTTCATAGTCAGTCTTTACGTCGGATACTTCAACCAGGCTAGTGATGCCTTGAACAATCTGCCACATTCCCTTGAGCTACAGCAAGCTAACCTGAAAACATGCAGACATAGGATGTTATGCTGAAAGATAAGTTGATTTCAATTCTATTATAATAAGACTAAAAATTTAAATGATAATTTGGAATGTTTACTTATTGAGCGTCCAGATATGATGATCGATATCAAAGTATAACTGAAAACAGAAACCAATTTTGTGTAAATATTATGTACTTTTTAAATTAATATGTTATAATATGATAAATGCTAAGATGATGAAAAACTTTCTTGCTTAAACTTTCTAATAAAGGCTTTATAACAGAGATCGCTAAAATGTGAAATATTTTTCTAGTACATTTACACCGCTACTATCGGTACGATTGAAGTCGTTGCCAATTATACCAATAGCTTAAATCATCATACTGAATGTCTTTCTTAATTTAATATGCACGTTACTTCCATTTCTTGGCAATGGGACGATTCTTGATGATTGTACCGGGAAGTTGTCCTAGGTCTTTCCTGTTAGTTTGACAACAATCAACATGAATGCCAAATGCGAAGTATTAATCAAGATGATCTAATAACAATAACTCATCTAGAGTTGTTTGAGGGAGAAAGACCACTTGGTAAACAGCGTACGATAGCTGCTGCACTTGGGAAATTTATAACCATTTTGGCGAGTGGTTGTCTGAAGAAAAGTCCTTTAGTCTATAATTTTTTTAATGTTCGGTTGTGATAAATAGTATTATAGACTCAATAAAAAATTTCATTTTATATTTTATTATTGAAATTCTTATAATAGAAAACAGAAGTAAGTAATATCTTTAAACGGGGAATCTGATGCATATTCCAGTTTGGCGACTTTATTTTGAACAGCAGAAAACATACTTTCTCACTTATGTTACAAAAATGAGTCTAATATCTAGATGTCAAAATTTTACTTAAAAAGGCATTGTAAAAAATAATAAAATAAATAAAATTTTATTATTATTTTTTAATAAATAAAAAAATGAAGGCCAATAAGTAATGGCATTTACTGATCGGTAAAAGTGTTTTTTAGTGTGCACCCAGCTGCGCCAACAATGCCAAGTCGCCAATAAAGATGGTGGACAAAATAAACAAATACTTCCGCGGAACAGTTACGGTTATCATTTCCCGCCATCTAATTAGGACTTTTTGCTGATAAGTATTTTTTTTTCATTCTGCCCGGTGCCTTCTACAGATGCCGAAGGCATCTGTAGAAGGCACCGGGCAGAATGTTTTAACTTAAAAAAAACATCCTAAGGCTTCGCTAGTAGCGGGAGCGGGAACCTAGTAGCTTCGCTAGCACACTGAACATAAGAACTGTGTGGATAACATGAATTGTACATAATCAATAGAAAAGAAAGAATGAAGGATGTTGTACGAACGGATTTCAGAGGGAATTCTGCCCGGTGCCTTCTACAGATGCCTTCGGCATCTGTAGAAGGCACCGGGCAGAATTTTTTAATTTAAAAAAAACATCCTACGGCTTCGCTAGCAGCGGGAGAGGGAACCTAGTAGCTTCGCTGCCACATTGAACATAAAGACTGTGTGGATAACAGAAACAGTACATAACCGAAAGAAAAGAAAAAATGAAGAAATAAGCAATCGGAACATTCTCCATACAAAATTTCAAACAAACATACTTTTCCCAACTTCATAAACTCGTAAAAAATATATATATTCCATTCACCCTACATCCATTCTGCCGGGTCGATATCAAACCATTCTCAATACAAAATTTCAAACAAGCATCCTTTCCTAACTTTATCAACTCTTAAAAAATATATATATGCATATTTAATTCACCCTTCATCCATTCTACAGGTTCGAAATACTTCCGACATAACAGATTATAAAGGTAAGCAACCGAAATAACACCAAAAGAATTACGAGAACTGCGAAGAATTCTATTGCAGCTGTCTTTTAAAGTGAGAATGCAGACGATTGTTTAAAGCGCATACTAACAATTAAAAATTGCAAAAGAATATTTTTGTTCGTATTCACATTAAAAAAAAGAAAGAAGAAAATAACTTTTATTTATAAGCTTAACTTTCTTTATTTAATAAAATTTTAATTATAATAAAGAACTAAATTAAAATCTTTATTCGATATTTTTTTAATATTTTTAACTTAACATTTTTCATAATGTAATTGTAGTTTATGTACAACTCAACCATTGCAAAAAGTAGTAAACAAAACATCAGTACGGTTGCTATAAGATGGATCCGATGGGTTGCAATATTGGCGACAAACAGCTGGTGCACACTAATTTTCACTTAGGCCTACTAATCAATAGATTTAAGAATTCTATTACAAATATCTTGTCCCATTGTCAAATTAATATATTTTCGCCAACCGTTAGGTTATAATCGTATTAAATTTTATATGAAATTCGATGAATTATTTTTTTGAAAAATTCTAGTGATATCATATTTTTAAGTCTAAAGTATATTACACATTTGAATTGAATTGAGTGCTTTTTACGCATGTGTCTGATCTTATTGAATTGACAATATTAACTTAACGTAAATATATAACATGAAGTTCAGGAAAGATACTGAAAAGTAAGTTCTCTGCAGTTTGCGTTAAGGGTGAACTGATTATAGAAAATTAAAAATATTTCTAACAATAACTTTATAATTTACAATTGTTCACAAAATTTCAGAAATAATGAAAGAATCAAATATACTTATAAAGTATAATACTTAAAAGTTAAAATACTTATAAAGGATTGGAACTATTTCAACAACGGAAAAGTAAATATGATATGATAAAATAATATTACCGGACATTAATCGTGTCTTACTTAAAAAAGATATAGTAAAACTAAAGAATGTGGTAGAAATTTTTTGTCATTCTCTGTCAAAACAGGCTAAACAATAGAAATTTCGCCATATATTAACTAAAAATAAAATTATCATATTTGGCAATTTATAGCTTTTAAAAAATTTGAGTTTGGTGATTGCACTGTACTTTTTAGTTTATCGCAGACTTAAATTAACATTCTTATTTTAGACTCTATAAACAAATAATGGACATAAATTGTAATAAATTCTTAAAGTACCTGCAAAAAGTTTAAAGATTACTGCCACCCGCAATATGAAGCATTTTTTTCTCTGTAAGTAGCTTGCGACAATAAAAAAAATGCATTATCGAAAAAGTTAGTTTTTAAGATAAAATTATGAATAAATATCTGAAATTTTGTTGCACATCTTATTTAAGAAAGTTTTTTTTTTTTGATTAAAAAAAAAGAAATTGCTGAAATCAGCAATTACCTGCTTTTACCAACAAATGTTGATCTTTTTTATATTTATTGAATATCGATTGAATCCATTATAGCTCCTGCTATATTCTAGCGGATCAGTTATAAATGATGCAGGATGGTAATAATTAAAGTGCAAGTATTTAAAGAATTTTAAAAGAAAAGCTATATCGAATGCATAGAAGAAAGTTGATATTTGGAACATGGTGAAATGTACTGTAAAAAATTGATTCTTTTCCACATCTGGAGCTTTTAATATTTCTTTGTAGATTGAATGACTAATATAGTTTTCCTTGTTAATATATATGAACTGAATCATTATAATAAATGCTGAATATGTGAGCCTTCAAGTTCAATCAAATGCTACAGATGTAAGACATTGCAATCCACAGTAGCATGTAATGTTTCCTGGTGAATTTCTAGAATGTGTCTAGTAATGCTGCTATTTAAAT
Organism: Argiope bruennichi; assembly: GCF_947563725.1. Classification (NCBI taxonomy): domain Eukaryota; kingdom Metazoa; phylum Arthropoda; class Arachnida; order Araneae; family Araneidae; genus Argiope; species Argiope bruennichi. The sequence continues at coordinate 3,202,662 of NC_079155.1, forward strand.
CAGCAACGGAATCATGTTTGTCTTTATAGATGCCACACAACCTCCCCCCCCTTCCCATACCCACTCAAAAGATTTCTAGTTTGGCTCCACAACCAGAAATCATGAAGATTCAGAAGAGGTGAACGAGATTGGAAACTTCTGCTATTTAAGCTATCCCCAGAAAAGGTTTGGTGAAGAAATTCTTCAACAGTCTGAACAACATGAAGAAAATTTTTCTGCAACATGTGCTTGTTGTGGTATAGTGAACTAACTCTATTGATGTAGGGTTTGCAAAAATAAGTAGGACAATAATAAAATCAACAATTATTTCACAAGAAACTGTACCAAATGCTGAATGTAAAGGGCTCCCTAAAAAGCATGAGGGGTTGAACGAACATCATATTTTATAATTTTATGGGCTAACATGTCCTGATATAGTGAAATGCGCTTCATCAGTCCATAAAATCTTCCAAATCTATGGTTAATTGCCATCCAGTTTGGAAGGAATGAATTTGGCTAAATCAATTCTCCATTGGGGATATTCCGGTAACAAGTATCGAAGTTATCCAGATGAAATTTTGATTTTACTCGGATAATGGGATAAAATGATTCGCAAAATTTTGGGCACTTTCTCCATGGTTTGATAATGTCTTAGATAGTCTTTATATTTTACTAATCCATAGACCCTGAATTCATTGCTTTATTAATTTCTCCCATAACTTTCTGATTCATAGCATTTCTTCCTCTTGCTCTAGGAAGCATCTAGAGCTCTCTTCTAGCTTTAAATTTGCTAATCTTCAAGCCATTAACAGACAATGGCCCTTTTTCTCAAATCTTTAAAACGATATTTTTTCAAAGTTTTACTATGATGGCATTCTGTTTTCATGACAGTGTTTTAAACATATTCTTATTATTTTTATAAGTGAAATGCTTTTAAAATTTTAATGGTAGGCATTTTAACATAATTAAAAAACGTGAGCGTCAAGCTGTAGCTTGTTAAAAAAAACTGAAAATTAAAAAAAAAAAAAAAAAAACTGAATTAATTTTTTTATTAAATCATTCCTTTCCTCATGCTATAAATATTACAAATTACCAATTTCTTTTAAATTACTCCAAAAAATTTCTTCTTCTAGAGTCCTTCAAATACTTGCTCTTTAGTTATAACCACTTGTATGTGGTTCAATTGAATTCTCACTACATGCAAAACGATATGACATGTAAACGATGGAAAAATATGTGAAAACAGTTTTATTGCTTGAAGATATTTGATTGGCCATTGAAAACAGTCCGCCATATTTACTCTCGATTAACGAACCATAAAAGGGGAGGGGAAGTTGGGAAGTCGATATATTGCGTGTACAGATTGCAATATCGGTATACCGGGATACCGAATACCGGTATTTTGAGCCATTTGTACAGTTTCGTAATACCGGTATTCACAAGTTTAAATACCGGTTTTTCGGTATTTACTAGACATTTTTAAAATTGTCTCCACTATATGTTCAGGTATCGCGAACATAGAAAAATAGTATACGTTTTTATTTTTATGTCTCCCTAACGGGCGAAATTAATTAGCCAATTAATGGCTTAAATCTAAATTAGCGAAACATGGATTATCCCTGAAAGAAAATATTGTACAACTGATGGGGCAACAATTATGAAAAAAGTTGGAAAGGTGATTGGTTGCAAAGTTGATTGAAATCAGCAGTTGTGCTATGCACATGGAATTCAATTAGGAGTAATAGATGTATTATATCAAAAAAATAAAGAACAGAAGAATCCAAATACTGTGGATATAGAAAATTCAGATTCCAACTTTGAAGAGAGTAAGAGTTAGCTCTATTTCCAATAAAACTGACTGTTGAGGCATTATGTCGGAGAGATTCTAATTTATTAACAGCTATTGCAGCAATAAATTTCATGTTGCAGTCACTGAAAGAACAGTACACATCACTATCTGAAAAATTATATATTACATTGAAAAATCGCACAGAAGATAGGCATACCGAAATAGAAAACTTCTTATGGTATTTATATAAATATAATGATTTTAAAAATGAAAAAGAAGAAAAGAATACAACCAATTCAAATCTGATTAAGTTTAGAGTAAATATTCTTAAAATTTTTCACCCACAAACCTATCCACATTCAGAAGAATTCGGTTCAATTATCGAAGATTATGATGTCACTTATGATGTCGATAGTGAAAAGGAATTGTCTCTTGAACAAAAATTAGAATTAGCGATAAATAAAAAAATTTCCACGAACCAAAACAGAATACAGAAATCACCTATATCAAAAACCATCCGACGAGAAATCGATTTATTTGAGGATGAAGGATTTAGAGGTAAATACTTGGGAAAAGTATATCTCGCATTGCTAACAGTACCACCAACTAGCGTAGATGCCGAAAGAGCGTTTTCGACAGCTGGTCATTTTTACACAAAATTACTTTTCAGGCTTAATGGCAGTACAATTGATGATTATGTTTTTTAAGATCACTATTCTAGATACTATTCAAAAATTTGTAATAGTACCACAGACTGAATAGCGATATTTACACTTTTTTTGTGATTTAAATAAATAAGATATTTCTTTACTTTTTTGTGATTATATACTGTTATAATTTATAAGTTACAAATAATTTTTTGTGATATTTACATTCACTAACAAAATTGGCAAATAAAACAAAGAAACACCTGCGTTTTTTTTCTTTTTCTAAAATTTCTAATACCGGTATTAATACCGGTATCCCGGTATTAAGATTTAAAAAATACCGAATACCGGTATTGAAATTTTGGTCCGGTATTGCAATCCCTAATTGCGTGCCATTAACTTGAGAGGTAAAACTTAATATAAAGTTACGGGTATTTAATAAAACAACTGAAATGAATTTTCTAATATTATGTATCTTAAAGTAGTAAAACTGCTGTTAAATATATTTTCCTTGCTAAAATGCAATCTGACTATATTAATAGAAAATATTTCACTTTCAAATAGTATTTAAAATTACTTAATATTATAAAAGTTTCATTTAATATTTGAATTTTTAAAATTATTTCTGTATTTTTAATATTGATGCATTATTTAGTTAGACATTTTGATTAATTTCAAGGCTGATCTCTTTTTAATCAAACATTTCTGTTTTAGGTTTTTAGCAACATCACTTAAAATTTTAAAAAAATTGGTTTACTTTCAAGACAACATCATATGCGTTGATGATTTAACCCTATGAGCCCTGACCTCCCGATATCTCCCCGTTCGACATGCCTGAAGGGAGAGCTCATAGGGTTAAAAAAAATGAGATTTTATTTACACGTTCAACCTAAATAATCCACATAGTTACTTTTTGGTTTTTAATAAATGCTTATTGAAAAAAGTATATATTTGATTAATAATAATTAGTCGAAAATTTTAAGGCTTTAGTTAATACATTCTAAACATATTAACATATAAAAGCAGTTTTTGCACCATCAATTACCTTTTCAGCGGAATGTTTTTCCGCGCATATTTCAGTTTTAATACATTTTTAAGCGCGATTTCAAATTATGATTCTTACTTTTGCATTGAAATTGAAACCTATTTTATGGTTCATAAAATAGGTTTCATAAAAACGTTTACTTATATACATTTGATAATATTAATATTGTAATAAAAAAAATTGTTACGATAGGGTATTCACGTATCAGCCTAATTTTCACTTAGAAGCCAATTACTGACTTCTTTCTGCCAGTTATTAGATTTTAAAACGGTACTCAAATAAAATAATTGGTCTATTAAGTCAAACAAATCAGTCAGTATTTTTCTCTACTTTTTTATTTTTCTAAATAAGGATTACTTATACTTTGTAGTTTCTCACTAAATAAGGAAACAAGGGGATGATAGAACAAGTAAAATGGCAAGTTCAATTATGCATGTTATGTATGCTATACGTTTTCCCAAGTTATGATGCTTGAGGTCTAAACATGATGCTTATTTACTGTCTAAACATTTTTAATCTTTTATCCGAATGGTTTAAAGAGGTGTCATTGTATCAAGATTATATAAATTCAAGTAACAAAGTGAAAACAATATTGTTAAATGACTAAGAAGCATTTTGAACTTAAAATTAAAAGTTATTTAAAAAGTAGGGCTTTCAATGTCATTACACTTTTTTTTTTACCTGAAAAAAAATGTGATTTATAAAACATGTATTTTTAATACTTACATTAGAAATTGGCTTGCCATTTAGCCAAAGAAAGTACAAATGCTATTCAGATAAGATAATGATCCCTTAATTAAATCAAATTAAATTAATGATAAATTAATTTAATTAAATTTAAAAAAAAGCATTTGATTCAAGAAAATTTTTTCTTGATATAGTATTTTTTGTTTATTGAACAATTTAAATTAAAATTTCATTCATACTTCTTATGAAATAAAATTAAAACATATTAGCAAATTTCATGCATATGTATTTAGCCAAAAAAGTAACTACGTCTAATATATAAATTTAATTCTTCTTTGGTTTTTAAAAATACCCATTATACCATTCCAATTTAAATAATCATGTATTAGACGTGTCATAGACGAAATAAATTGCATTATTTTTAATCTTTGAAATAATTTACAAAACGTCCATTGTTCTATTTGTTGATTTATCTATACTTATAATAAAGCTCAATGCGTGTGTGTCTGTGTGTTGGGGCTCTATAGGCCAGACCATTTGACCTACAGCTACCAAATTTAGAACGTGTATATCTTGGCGGCCGGGAATGTGCATTTCTGAGTGAATTATTCAAATTTTTAATTAGAATTATAATTAACTAAACTTAAGTGAAATTACGGTATTTCTCCGCTATAACTCCCAAAAATATTACAGCACAAATCTGATTTTTACATCACAATGAAGAACAAAAAATTAGCTTTCAAATTTCTATTTTTAATGAATTTAAAAAAAATAATTTAATCATATTTTTCAACAATTTATTTCGTACAAGCTAAAAATAAAATTTAACCTGCAAGTGGACATTACACGTAAAGGGGAAAAAATTATGTTTTATCAACATGTTGCCACCCTATTGACAAAAGCTCAAATGAAAAAATAAATCAACTGTTAATGAAAATTAAACGTATGAAAATGTAATTTTGAGCACGTGTCTGTAAGAAATGAAATAAATATGAAACAAAAATAAAAATTGAATTCTGCTATCATAAATTTCATGTTATCATGTCAGAGCATTATTATTTTTTAAATCATTATTTGTTTTCATTAATTTAAATCATTATTATTTTTTGAGTCAGTGTTTGTATTAATTAATAAAAATCATTAACCTGTTTGAGATTATGCATGCGTTGATATTTAGAAAAATTATAATATTTTTTCATCTCAAAATCGGCCTAGCCCCGAAACTTCTGCCTCAAGGCCGGATTCTTTTTCTTTCTTTCGAAAATCCGGTTTAAACTGGGTTGAAATGATAATGTGACGACTGTATTGCACAATCGTTCATTTTTAGAAAAGCAAGGTTTTTTTTTTTTTTTTTTTTTTTTCCCTTCTCAAAATCTTTTGAGTTTTAAAATTTTTTGTTATTAACTAGAAAATTGAAAATAATATAAAAGAAATTATAAGAAAACTAGCTGACAGCAAAAGTTGTTCTGCCATATAAATTATTTCTAGTGAATATTTTGGTTTTTAATTAAAAAATAACGAATGTATTGTAAGTGTGTGGGGATGGGATCTATGATAGAAAGAGGAATGAAGCTCTGTAGACAATGATCGCCGATAAAAAAAAAACACAAAAACCATTCATTTTCTCAATACAATGTATTTCATTAACATAACGAACATAAACATTGTTTGATCTCTTAAAAGTTAAACGTGAAGAGAAAAAAAGTAATATATTTTGTATCTTAAAGTATAAAAAAAAAATAAAGAAAATCAATATTCATTTTGAAGAGTAATTGAGTGTACGATATTTTTTGTCAATGCGTCTTTAGCCAACAAAAATTAAGTTCGATGGTTTGCCCACGCGAGAACATGCTACGAATAATTGTCCGTGTGAAAAACATGGTGCGCCCAAATCTAAGCCGCAAACAGACATCGTTTGGCCTTGCGACTTACTGTCATTGCGAATGCCAATATAATAAGAAATTGAACGCGTTTGAATTCAATTGCCACGTCTGTGAGAATCATTGGAATTCGTGGCAGCAAAACATTTTCGGCTCGGAATTTGCCATTCAAAATGGTGACTTCGATAACGTTTATCATCAATTTTTTAATGACCAATCACGTGCCATTGCACAGCCATGGTGGGTTCAAATTCCGAAATAAAATAACCGGAGATCCAGCTTTCAGTCGTAGAAGGTGTGGTAACATGCCTGGCAAATCTAGCGAGTTCAAAAACTCTGTTGGACAATTTACAGCTTCGTTAGCTTTGCAAACTGTATCTATCAATTTGTATGATACCAAGTCGCCTGGCAAAGACTGCTGTAACTTGAAGTTTAAATCGTTGACGTCCACATTTTTTTGCTGCCAAAATAGCTCTTTCTGCCAGCCACACATGATTTATGTATTGTGTGCGTACATCGTGAAATATGCGGCATTTTGTGAATCAATGACAGTGCAGAAATGAGTGGGCAATTTTATGCATCCAGTATTTTCATAGACAGCAACTTTTCCATTACCGATATCTAACAATTGATCCGAAAATGTATCAGCAGATGGATCTTGTAGCATTTGGAAGCGCATGTGTATTTTTAGCTGACATTTTCACCATTACGCTGCAGTGTCGATGATTTCAAGCAAGCGTTGATCTCATCAGCGTACGTTGAACGTGAAATGAAGGAATAGGGACGCCCTAATTACCAAGCTTTATGAAATATACTTTACGACCTATTCTCATACCTACCAAATACACATAAAAAATTTCATAAAAATCGGTCCAGCCGTTTCTGAGGAGTACGAACACAAACACCATGACACGAGATTTTTATATATTAGATATTATAATTATATTTATATAATTATGATATATATGTATATATACACCTTTAGATATTCAATCATTTGAATTGTCAAAAAAATGCCCCTATCCCTCCATTTAATTTATTTGTTATTTCTTTGGCATATTTTATTTTATTTCTATGAAAAAGATTATTTTTAATAGTAAGGTTTTTACCTGAAATTTTGTTTCATATAACACTTTTTTAAACTCTAATTTTCAGTCCTATAATATAATTTTCACATTATACCTAAATAAAATAATAGAATATCAGGAAATACTATTAATATTCAGAAATATAAGTGTTTTGTTTGATTATTGATGAAGCTTTCGACGAGTTTATATTAATGATGAAGTAAATGGGAGCATTCTTTTTATGTGTCCATGTATGTCTTAGAATTGAAAGCATTTTCTAAAACATTTAACGTATTGAAATATTCTGCCAAAAACGCGTTTACACTTCATAATATTTAATATTCATATACTGTTCAGAGTTATTAGCTACAATTCCTGCAATTTCAAATTTCTTTAGTTCACAAAATTGAGTTAAAATACTTATCGCATATTTAATCTACCAATAATATTTTTAATAAAAATTTATGTTATTCATATACTGAATCAATTTTTGATGCCATTCGATTTCGATTAAGTGGTCAATACTGCTTAATTTAGCGTGTGAAAAGCATAAATATTTTGTGTGCGTGTGTATATGAAAGATGAACTAAAAATTTTAATCAAGCGAAGGTAACATTTTAAAAATCACATCGTTATTAAAGAAATAAAATATTCTGACATATTAAGAAACGGAGACATAGCTAAAAGGAAATGCCGTTGCAACATTCTCTATTGAAATGATTTTATTATCATTATATTTTAATTATTTTATTGGTAAGAAAGCAAATATTTTTATTATACAAATGAAAATTATTAAGTCAACTGAGTCACCCTCTTTGGTGTTTTTTGTAAGTCTCCTTTTTTTGGAAGAGCTCTGATAAGTTAATATGCTAAGAGACGTTATTTATAATTCATTGCAATAAATAAATAATAAAATATTGTTGTATGGAGAAATATCGATGTATCTTGAACTACAAATCGCAATGATGACGTTTATTCGTCTGACAATCCTGACTACAATCCCTTAAAAAATCCTCAAAAGCTCTAACGAAATTTTTTCGGATTGTTCCAGTGACAGAAGAGGAAACTTGATTCATCTGAAGTGACACCCTCGAGAATACAAATCGAAACTGAACTCGCATTCTCTTGAGGCGTAACTATTTTAGAAAAGGCGTGTCATGGATAGAAAAAGGAAACGTGGTTGATTAAGTCAATGGCGTCTTCTAGAAGCATACGAAATGACTCACGAGAGAGTTTAATTCTCCATTCTAAATTCTTGAGTAAATAATACCTTTCTTTTTTATGTTTCTCACGGAAATCTTACTGAAAATAGTGGGAGGGGTTTTCCGATTTTCCCCAAAACTTTTTCTCATTCTCTCTAATAGAGATGTCAGTTTTCTTTCAATCTCTCGATGATCCAGTGGACTGGTGGTAAAATCCCGATTTCGGAACTGGAGAGTTTCAGAGCTTCGAGACTCGATTCCAGCGAAGAACCGTCGTGTAAGCGGATCTGGTGCACATTAAATCAGTCGGGGCCAACCGTCCTTACGCTAGTGTGGTGTGGCAATCTGGCCGTGGTTCAAAATGACGAGATCCATCCCAAAATAGCCCTAGTATTGTTTTAAAGCGGGACGTTAATATAATTAAAGTAAACAAACTCTCTTTCACAAAATTGTGAATATTAGACAATGCAGTGAAGGCTATGAACGCTTAAATATTTATTTTCAGAGTTTCAATCAAAAGAGCATTATGTTTAGTAATATTTTTAAAAAATGAAGTTGATTGAAACCAAAATGTATCGTAAGACCTATTTCATTTATCTAAGTTTTGAGTTATTACGATTATATGTATGGAAATGTATGGATTCACCGTTTAATGGAATGGATTCAGAATTCGATATAAGTTACTCATTAAAATACTAAAATGATGCACCAAAATTGAGTACCGATTATTGAAGTTGTTCCGTTGTTGAGATATCCATTTACATACATGCAAAAGTACAGAAGGGCAAATCATTGTTCTTTTAATAAATTTGGTTCAAATATTTGGTTGGTAAGTATGTATCTATGCACTTTAGATACGAAATGTGTGTTCTGGATTTTTATTCATCTCACTCTTTGCGTTTCATAGTGATCCCACCTCTTTGTACTTGGACAGTGAGGCAGCTAAAAGAATCCTAAACTTGGAATTCGAATGGAATTTGTCAATGTGGTGTAAAAACAACATACTGAATCGGGTTCGCTAAGCACAAAGCAGTTATGAGATATCATGCGCACAAACATACAGAGAGGCAGGATTCCACAAATGTATTTTTTTGGACTCTGAAATGATCTGAAAGAGGAGATGAGAATCTCGAGATCCAATGTTTTGGAGGTTACAATATTTTCTCTTTCAATACTTCGTAAGTGAAATAATAAAAAAAAGAGAAAAAAAAATGCACTTTTTCGAATATTTTATCGAAACATGCCTTTTCCGACTAGCCGGTTCGCTGGCATGAATGAATGCTGACATTTTAAAATGAATATTTTATGTCATTTGGTCTTAACGGCTTCTTCTATAAAATATTTTTAGGCTTCCTATTTTTATTGTATAATTCATATTGTTTTAGAAGCCTTACACCATTCTGTTTATTGTGCAGAGTATTTCTTCCGTTTTCTGGCATTTCTTGAACAGAAGTGATTCAACTTTATTTAATATTAAACATTTGGATGACACTAAATATATTTCTTAAAATTATAAATAAGGAAGCTAAAATCTTTCGGCATTGAAGTTTCATGCCTATTACAAAATATTTTTTTATGAAATCAACAGTATCTGAGAGAATGATTCAGTAAAATGTCTCTGATTGATCATAAAACTTAATTTTCAGTTTTATTTTAAGAAGAATGAAAAGGGTGTAAGTAACAAGATTTTATTCTCTTCCAATCCATAAATATACTTCTGAAGTGATGCTGAAGTCTAAATTTTACATCATTCCCCGGTCATATAAATCATATCCAGTGAAATATTCTTGAATTCAGATTTTTAAATAAAAACGTTGCAAAATTCTATGACCCATTCTAGATAATGAAGCTTTGAATACCATTATTTTAAGATAACCAACAGTTTAGTTATTTAAGACCAAACATGTTTTCAAAGCATGAATACAGAAAAGAAAATCGTTCAGCATTGGTTATGTGCACTACTGAATTTAATTATTTTATTTTTTTAATTGACACACTCTCTCGATAGACTATTCTATAAATGCATTTCTCTGATTTATCATAAAATTCACCTTTCAATTTTAATATAAAAAGAATGAAACGATTTAAAAAAAATAGTTTATTTTGTTTCAGTCATTCAATACATTGCTGAAACCAGTGGAAGGGGTCTTCCCAAAACTTTCTCGCAATAAAGTTGTTATCCCGAGAACACCTTGAGTAGATTGGCGTAAAATGAACCTTCTTAGGGAAACTTTTGCGTCATCTTTGGCGATTCATCCTTAGTTAATGCTGGTTAATACTTTCCGAAAATCAAATTTTTGTTTTATATGTGTTTTTCCAGCCAAATCAAAATCTCATACCAAATTTGATGCATTTAAATAATTTCATTTTCGAGTTATCGCGCATTTTTATCATAAGCAGACATATGGAATCCAATCTAATGAATTGATGCAAGGAAAATAAATAATAATCTTTACAGAGTCAAAAAAAGGTTATAGAGCTTAAAAATTTGTGTTGAAACAAATATATGTAAAGATCTAATGCAATATATTTTAACACTGCATTTTGTCTGCGATAGAAAGTAGAAACGACACTCATAAACTCATAGTTTGTTTGAAATGTTGTTTTTCGTGGTCATGCGTATCCGCTACTTTTGTTAGAATGAACAAGACAAATGAAGTGCACTTTAATATTTGTTACATAACAATTTTTATTTTATTTTATAGATGAAATTAGAAGGTTAAGCAAGCTTCAAATATATTTATTTACTCTTACAAACGCAGGCATATCAAGATACAAAATCTAATTTATTTACGGGAGAGAAAACAAATGTGTTATCCTCTAAACCTTCACAGTACCGCTGGTGTGGTGTGGAAGTTTGGAATGGGGGTGCCAGCTCAGATGTTGTCCTCGTTCATCTGAGCGCGATTCTAAATGACGAAAAATTGTCCTAGGCGTTGCTTTAAAACAGGACGTTAATAGAACTAAAACTGTACTACCCCCCCCTCCAAAAAACACACACACACACACATAAAAAAAAAATATGGGCATTGGGCAATGCCTTAAACATCATGTGTGCCAAGATATTTATTTTCAGATTTACGAATATAATAGCCTTGTGCTTAGTAATACTATAATGAGAACCATATATGGACTTAGGGTACTTTTTTTTTCAACCGACTGAAACAAAATTCAACACAGAATGACAACTTTATTGCCATATTATATTACACATTTCAATTATTGAAATAATTGCGTTGAAGAGCTGTAATCACTGCTTGAGTAAGTACAGACCGTCAGACGTTCCATTTCAGACACTAATAAATTCTAATGAGATTATAATTTGAATTTTCGTATGAATAAAACTTGTTTCAAAATTCCACAGTACTTTTTAAAAACATCTTTCTATATTTTTCTTACATATTTCTTTTCTTTAGTATATAAACGGTTTCTTATGAATTAAATTCTTGCGTTTTTTATTTTAATCGGATTTTTTTTATCGTTTTTAAGTCAGCATTTGCACAGAAAGAGCTTTACAGCTGCAATAATAATGAAAACTGAAGAGCAAGGTAATATTCATTTGGGTGTTTGAAGCAACAGTTGGGACCGAAATATAGATCTTAATACTTAATATTGGAGAACAGTCATTATCATGGCACAACATTTATGTAGTTATTGCTGACTCCTCATAAAAAAAAAAACTATTATACTATCAGCTGCACTTCTTTTTTTCCTCTCATGCCCGAAGCATACAAAGAGAAAATATGGGGCTCGTCAAAAAACTCGGAGTGGAGATTATGATAAATCTCCGCGCTTCAAATCTTTCTGAGTGAAAAAAAAAAACATTTTTGGTATTATGTCTCTCTGTCTATGAACACGATAATTCAAAAATGTATTGAAATTTGATACTTGGTTTATATATCAAATTTGTAGAATTCTTTCAATTTTTGAATGAAATTCCCTCGGAGGGAAATCTCTGTGAAGACAACAAGCTGCCATATGATAAATAATCAAATCAAACCCTCAGAAGAAGTTTATGTGTACGAATGCAAGCTAGCACGATAACTTCAAAATGAAGAAAACTAAATAAAAAAAATTACTACTCAGAGTTAGCAACGAATGAGTTGAGTTATATCAAATATGTTTTCAAATTCACCAAAATGACGATCGTCTGTGGGTCCGTATTTTTGAAAGCACGTAAAAACGATCATTCAAAAACGAAATGACCAAAATCATTGAAATTGGATTTATAGTTTTATCATATAAATTGTAGATTTATATCGAATTTTAAACCTCATCTAAAAAACAAACGTTAATCATCTGTCGGTCTATATTTTTACGTGCATGTGAACACAATAACTTAAATGCAACTTGAGTTAAATAAATGAAATTTGGCATGTGATTACAATGCAGATCAGATTTTGGTCTTAATAGGTCAGAAAAAAAGGTGTCCTAAATATATATTATGTTTTCAATTACTATATCATCACAGAATACACATACCATTCCTGTACCTGTGTCTTTATCGCATCCTAGTTATTAATTGCCAACCCCCCCCCCCCGAAAAAAAATAGCTCGCTGGTGGGCTATTTCGTAATGACTGTTCTCCAATGTTAAGCAATTAATAATACTAGTCTTTTTTAATATACTACTGTCCTCATAATTTTCATGTATAGCACTTCGGAAATAAATATCTAAGTGTTCATGGCATTCACGATTTTTACCTAGCTTCCACATTCTTATGCGGGAATGGGGAGGGAATTCATGATATATTAATTTGAGTAAAAATGTGTGAAAGAAGTATAGTAAAATTAAAAACAATTCTTAGTATTTTAAAATGATGGCTCTTTTGAATTAAATTTATTAACTTGTTTGAAGCTTCAAATAATGATGTGTATAAACTTTCAAAACTAGGCAGTAGACTACAACAAGAGGAACCACCAAAAGCCTTCTCTGTTTATTGTTATAAATAAATAAAATATTCATGTGATATCAAAATTTAAGAATGATATCCTTATCTGGAAGTCGAGTTGAAACTTCTGTAATGACGTCTTTAAATAAGAAACGGTCCATATTTAAGCTAAGAAGGTCCAAAAGAAAAAAGTCACCGAAAGTTCCTCTTCTTAGAAGCTCATGGATTGTTCTTCGATTTACGGAACGAGTACGAATAAATATCACGTGTGAACGCAGAAGTGGGCTGAAGAGTAAGAGAAGATTCGATATAAAGGCCATGGTTGTCAATAAAGATAAGAAGACCAGCCAAAACCATAAAAATATGTAGAATTTTTCGTTCAGTATATTGAGAGTCATAACACATAGAGCATCATGATTTTCGATATTCGACCCTTTTCCATACTTGCGAAATATGCATCTAGTAACGTGAGGAAACAGCATGATCTTCGGGTCCATCCTTTGCTCTCCCGTGGCTTCGGAAGCTGAGGAGTACCGGAATGAAACGGCATATCTCACCACTTCTATACCGAATCTTAAAAATTTCCCATCGAAGAATCGATGTAGAATAAATAACTGACCGACGACGTTGATGAGGGACAAGAGTTCACAAATCATGTATTTCGCAGCGTACCAGTTGTGCATTTTCCAGGTCTTCACTATGTATATGATTAAGCATTCCATTTTCTTCTTCTTTTCCAATTCACTGACAAGAATATTGTCGAAGGCACCCGTCAGTGTTTCCATCTTCCTTCCTTCCCAGGTTTTCCAAAGCCATCTCGGGATGTAAAAGAGGATGGCTTGAAGAAAGAACATGAAGTAGACCCACTGATAATATTTGTAGAAGTGGAAATTAGGTGAAACGGGTGTTGAATCAATGCCAGGATGTGGGACTTCGGAACCAACCTAAGAAGACGGATCAGAATAAACTCATTACACCTATTTCGTCAACTAATGAATCATAAAATTTCAGTTATGATTTATTTATCATTACAATAACTTTTCAACACTATCGATAAAGAAAGTTAACACTTTAAAGGGGATCTGTTATGTGACTTTATGATGAATAACATTCCCAACTAGTATTTTGAGATGTGATGGGGTTTCCCATCTTTCTCTTATTTATAAAGTTTGAATTATTCAGAATTGCATTCAGATTTAAATTTTGAACGGTATCTATGTCTAATTTTGGACAGTAACCCTTGTGAATCTCCCCTACATTCAACTGACCCTCGAAATAAAAAAAAATCCTCGTTGAGTTGTTGTTTGAGTAGACTTTTATTGAGTTGTTGACATTAAATACCCAGGGAAGTATAACATTAGAATATCAAAGCCAATTTTTGATACGAGGGCTTCTACAATTTATGCAATTCATTTATATACAATATTTTACATACGGATACAAAATATTGAATTTTATTGATTTATTCTGTTCGATAACTGATATATAAAGTATCATAAGATTTATTGGCCTTTGCAAAGGCAATATAAGTTTCACGATTTATATAACATAACTTTCTAAAATTTTTATACTTTTATAAGGAAATATTTGCTTGCGTACGTGACGGCGTCCTTATGCGTAAAGCTAGAGCTATCAAAATCGACACATCAAAACTTAGTCTTTCTTCAGCTATAAGCGTCAAAAGTTTTATTATATTACAGAAATATAATTTTTACATTATTTGAAAATTTAAAAAACTGTTCGTTAATGATATTGTAAATTTAAATGTCTTCCAATTTTTCCCGAATTTTAACTATTTTTTTGAATAATTTTTGACAATAGATTTGAACTATTAGTAATTCAATTATCTATATACTTATAATAAAGCTCAATGTGTGTGTATGTGTGTGTGTTGGCGCTCTACAGGCCAGACCATTCAACCTACAGCTACCACATTTGGCATGTGTATACCTTGGAGGCCGTGAATGTGCACCTGGGGGTTATTTTTTCGAATTTTTAATTAGAATTTTATTTATTTAAAAATTAAGCGAACTTTTGGCGCGCTTCTGCTATCACTCCCGAAAATATTAACGCACAAAAAAGATTTTTACATGAAGTTAAAGATCAAAAATTTATGTTTTAAATGATACCAATGTTTAAACCTTAAAATTAAGTTTTTATTTTTAATTAATTTTTAAATAAATATTTTAACTATATTTTTCAACAATTTTTTTCGTACAAAATAAAAATAAAATTTAAGCTGCACGACCACGTTTCGCATTCATGGGGAAAAATTAGCTTTTTTCAAAGTGTTGCCATCACATTGATTAAAGTTCCAGTTAAAAATAAATTAAATCTTTTTGGAAATGAAATCTGCAAAAAAATATAATTTTCAGCACGTGTCTGTAGGAAATGAAACAAATATGAAATATTTTTTATAAAAAATAAATTCAAGAAAAATTATTTTATGATCTTTTACACTCTCTATATTATTAATCCAATAAATCAGTTTTATTTTAAAGCAAGTTTTGTTTAATATGAACAGGATATCCATTCAAATTAGGGCCACACAGCTAATTTGTAAACCTTTAGGAATAGACACAGATCTGCTAAAATGGTCTAAATGGAAAATGATTATATTTTATGTAACTTGATTGAATAAATGCTCTAATAAAGAACGAATTTTTGATTTTTACATAAAGCTTCCGCTGTGGAAATCACGTTTAACAAAATGTTCTTGAAACACTAATATTTTAAATAAAAAGAGATAATTTCCAATCAACTAAATCATTCACTTAAAATGACTGATTTATGAAAATTTTAATATCACTATTCAATAAAAAAAGGATAATTTTAGATTTTCCATCGATCGTTTCAAAGAAAGTACGCCAATCAGCGCGCAGGTTTCTCAAGATTAATTGGCCTAAAATTATGAAAACGTTGAGTTTTTCCAAATTTTTAACATTCAAAACTTCATAAATTCGGCTTAGTTGATCGCGGAAAATAGAAACATTCATTCATTTATTTAAAATGTGGTGTGCCCAGGATATTTCTCAGAATATGATACCTTACTGCATTAAATTTAGACTTCATAATTTTTGAAATATAGTTATAAACCGGAACAAAATATTATTATTGATTTCATTTCAATCCTTTTGAAAGCAAAACTAAAAACTGAATTTTATGCTGAATCAGAAATTTTTGTTGAATTAGTCTTTAAGATATTACATAAATTATGAAAAATATTTTTTAGTTCACATAAGACTTAAATACCGAGTGATTATGTTTGCAGTACTCATATTCAATAATAATAATAATTGATAAATAACAATAAAGATGATAAATAAAATAAAATGCTTGATTTCATTAAAAAATATCTTTATATTAATTGCAATTTCAGCATTTCCACTTTAAATTAAAGTTGAAGTTTTACCGGAAATGACAACAAATTAGGAAAATATATATAGTAAATTGAACGAAACGATCTAAACAACAGTATAAGTTTGGTATGACTATCAAAATTTGAAGATTAAAAATCTTTTGTTTGAGAAGCTATTAAGAGATCAGTTACTTAAAATACTTAATTGAAAATTGTAGCAAACGGTAATACTGGTAAACCGGCTGATCGCCAAAGGCGGCTAGTAAACAATAAAATTCAAACTATTTTCCTTATTTCATAAAATATTGAGTAGCGTGATTTGTTCATTGTTGGCAATTAAAGAGAAAAATATAATTGCAACGAAAGACCAATTTGAAATAGATCGACGAACATTAGACCGCAAGTTTGAAATAGATCAACAAGATGCTAAGTTTTTACTAGTGTATGGCATCACAGTATTCTACTCCAATAAGAAGGTTGTGAATGTAATAAACAGAGAAGTTGCAATACTATTAACACGATTTAATATCTATCAGAATTTGATGCTGAAAAGTAGTTAGCTAAAAGAAAATGAACATCTAATAATGCGAGAGATTTAATTGATATTCAACAAAGCTAATAGTCCTTGAGAACCGATTGGTCATCAAAAACAGTTATAGAAAACAAAAGTGAAATAATTAAAAAATAAATAAATAAATAAGGTGGAAAATAAAACAGCTAGCAGCGCAGTTGTTATATCTGAGGTATTCTAAAAGCTATAATAAAAATAACTTTACTATTTATATTAATTTTGAAATTACCAGAAACAAGTATTATAGATTGAGTAATTGTCAAGTTCTATTTATACATGGGAAAGCTGCCAATGATCTGAAAATACTTAGAAAATTGTATTTTGAGAAAAAAGTGCTCCGAATTTCTAAAATAGTATACTTTAATGTAACTAAATTTACAGCACTTGAAGTCCCTAAAAACCTCTGTCGATCGATAATTTAATATCGATTGATTTATACATAGTAACAGTTGAAAAAAACCACAGTAAGAGTTGAAAAGACGTTAGCAATAATAATAAGTAGGATAGTATGATTTGTTTGAAAAAATTGTTGATAGTATGGATCCTGTTTTAATTTTTCTTTTAACTTAAGCTTTAAACAAATAATGCATTGTAATAAATGCAATGTGAAGTATAATTTTATCACGAATCTTCAACAAGTTTGAAATGGCTAATCGACATTTTTATAAATCGTAATTAAGCATGGTAATCATGACTGAACGATAAATTTAGTTAGTTAGTTTGAGATTTTTTGGCGCAAGGGCCAGATTTGGCCATGCTGCGCCAATAGTATGGTAGAAGTTACTGGTCAAATGGCACGGTAAATTATATCAGTAAAAATCAAATGCAAATTTTAAAATCTATAATAAGTCTTTTCTAATGTGCTAGGAAATAAATTTTTCACTGTTTTAAATACAGATATTGTAATATCTTGATGCTGACCGATCAAGTAGGAGAGTAGAGTAACTAAAGAATACTTTTATTTACAGCCTTATATAGGTGCACAAAAATAACTTGTTCTGATGTAGGTTAATATAATTTACAAAAATCACAAAGCAGTTGAAAGTTTAATCATGAAATAGTTCCTCTATCAAATTAGAGAATAGACACCAAAATGACGGCAACAGACTGTTATCTCAAAACTGCTGCTACAGGGGGAGCTCCAGAAATCCTCCGATCTTTATCGGGTGGATCCTAACTCAGAAATCCGAATCACACGGAGTTTCTCACAAAATCAGGAAAATTTCTTTAGACACCGACGTCTCCCCGAATTCTTCTTCGACGCCTCTCTCACTGCTCTCTTTTCTTCCCTCCGCTCTTTCTCCCAAACAAAAACAAAATACCGTATTTTATTTCCGTCAGATCTCCGCCTTTGATTTTCTTATTGGTGAACTTGAGTTCCAAATCACCCAATAGCTTCTCAGGAATACTTCCTCAATAGTCGTCAGTCGATCGTGAGAATGTCTGTTCAGGATCCATCTTCGTAGCTGACCCTTCCCGAACACATGTTAATTATAACCAATTCACAGCTAACACCAGCTAAAGTCCATCTGAATTCGACAGTTAATGCAACGGTTTCTGGTGAGTGATCATTTCGACAACATCTGTGGCCCTTCACCTGGATGCAACAAATGACCAGACACAATGACTCTATTGGTGAAAAGGATCCAATCTGACGGTCCGTAGGCACTCAACTATGTGTGGGGAAATGGGTGACGCTATATCTGGCCAGAATGCCAGTTACCAAGTGAGGAAAAAGGGGAAACGTTACAATATATAAAAATAAAGATTGAGTTATCTGAATCAGATTATAAATTACAATATATATGATAAATTATTATACTTTAATTCGCACCATTACATCGATTAGCTTGCGACAATTTCCACAAAGGTTTGTAGGGTGCGTGCGAAGAATAGTTTGTTTTATATTTAATTTTTTGCATTATTATTTTCTTAGAAGATAACAATATAAAGAGTGATTTTTAAGCAACTGAAATCTTGTGAACCTTTTAATTGAAATAAATAACGCTGCAATGAAAGCAAAACATTAGTAAGGAAATTTCTGAATAGATTTAATGGATTAATATTAAAACGCACCGTTTTTGTAACAATGTCTTAAGTTTCAAGCCACAAATTATTTGTATGAAATCTGCTTTTTGTGTTTCCCATACCTTTCTATTTCGTAACAAAGATACATTTCATATTTTCTTATGCTTGTCTTGTATCTTTTACACTTAATATTGCAAAGGTAATTATTGCAAGCAAAAATGTTATTTAATATTGTTGCAAATCTCTCAAATATAAATGTAGAAACTAAAACAAAGTAAAGTATTACTGCAAAATATGCTTTAGTATATTTTAACAATTTATTAATATTGAAGAATAAGAAATTATAAGGACATAAAATTGAGCCACTAAAAAGCGTATTTTCTAAAACTTCTATCGTGGTGTACAGATAGATTTTATTAAAATACATGTTCCGAAATTATTAAGGAAAGACTTCAAAATTTCAGAATATTCATAGTTAAAAATGCGATTTAAAATTAGAAAGCTCTTTTCTAATATACAATCATGGCCCGAGAAGAAACTGCATAACCAAAACTTGTTGGTCTTCTGCCCCAAACAGCCTCTACAATCATTTTCCAATTGTAGACAATATCCAGCCTATAACCATCATTATAGGCAATCGAATGGTAATTTGACAAAAAAAGAATATAAAAGTAATTTTATTGGTTTAAGTTGGTTGAAAAGTTGGTTTCTAATATAATTCCACTGTATTGGCTTCTGTAAGATGCAAGACCCGCTCCTCCACTCCCAACGACGAAGGTTGCAAGCCAGTCAGGAGAGGAAAGGTCACGTGGTATCCAAGGGGGTGAAAACCAGGAGAGAGACGAACAGGAAGTGTACTGGACAGATAGGGACGAGGGAAGACGAGCGAGGGCTGTGTGGTTCGCCATGAACGAAAGAGACTTGATTCATTTTTATGTTTTATATTTTAATTCGTTGCTGTAAATAATATAATAATCTAGAGTAGGATTGTTTCCTATATTTATTTCTACACAATCAACACGATTAAACCTGGCGATTAATAAGATTGAACTGGATATAAAATGATCACTCAGGCCTAGACGGAGAACAGGCGCCAGCCGTTGTTGGAATAGCCACGAGAAATACACATTGGATGTGTAAGGGAACTTTACTGCTTCCGAATATCAGATCAGGTAAGGGGAATGGTTGTAAAATTAGCTTTTCGTGTTTAAATAAAAAGGAAATTCAATCTGAGAGGAAGAAGCTAAATATGGAAATTGTAGATATAAAAGAGACCTATTAAATTCATAAACATTAAACACATAAAAAATAATTTAAAAAAGTGTCAATTAAAAAAAAATGTTTATATTTTTTTGTGCTATTTTTCAATGGAATACATTTTATTAAATTTTACATAACAATTTACATGCATTTCAAAGAAAAAAAATCTAGTAAAAATTTTGGATCGTTATATGCAATATTTTTTGAAAAATGTTAATTTTGTCATAAAAACCCCCAAACCCTTGAGAAATGCATATAGGTACTTTTCTATTAGCTCAAAATTAATTGAAAACAGAAAAAAAGAAAAATGGTAAAATAAATTTTTCTAAACAATTCTAAAAATGCTGTTACATGGATTCACATTGAATTTTAGAACGGTCGAATTTCAGAAAAATTGGAGAAACTAAATTTGAAGACATTTTGTCTCAATTATTTACATTCATTTCCAGAAACCTGTTATATTCAAAAACACTATATTCGCTATTTTTCGAGAACCTACCACCATAAAACAAGACTATTTTTTCAAATTTAATTTTCACTCTTTTTTATTAATATTTAGCTATTAAAATTCTATCTGGAATCGAAGAGTTACCCTTTTAGAATGAGATTTTTTTTTTGAGTTCGCGAATTCTAACAGACAGAAAACTTCTTAGGTCCATTATCCCCAAACTCTACTTTCTAAGGCAGAAATAAAGCGGATATCGATTTGCAATTTTCACCATGTATTTCCTTCTGCGTAGCACATACATAACTGCAAAAAAAAAAAAAAAAAAAAAAAAAAAAAAAAAAAAAAAAAAAACCTTTTAAATTGAAAAAAAAAAAGTTAAAAATATTTTTCTAAAAATGATATTTTTTATAAACATTCGGTTGGACCATAAATAAACAATGCTCCTAACGTATTTCGTCGTCCTTGCCATTTTTTGTGCAAATATTATGATTGTGTTCTGTTCTGTTGAATGCAGCTGAAAAATTGTATAGAGGTATTATGCTTAATACATTTTCTGCTTTTACTACACATATTATAGAATATTCATAGTGTCATTGTAGAGTGAAACATCGTCAACAATAGGAATAGAAAATGCTTCTTGTTCAGAAGTGGCCTTGTTGTAGAAGTGTTGTAGTAGACCTCATGAAAATATTGGACAGCTCGAACATCGTACCAACTTAATTTCGGAATCCACTGCCCAATTCGAAGAATAAAAAAGAACTCGGTGTTATAATTGAATTCAATATTTAACAACACATGAATAATCTTCATTATTATTCCTTCAGAATTCAGTTAAGGTTCCAGGAGTTTTATCATAATAGAGATTAAAGGTTAGAAAACAATGACTCTACATCTTACTCTCTTTACTATCTCTGCTTTAACTCTACCTTTTACTATCCAGATAAATGTTTAAAAAACTGTTTTTATTCTTTATAATTTAGACCCTTTTTTTATATCAGAATATATATCATATATATATCATATCCTTGAATATATATCATATTTAGAACAAAAGTTATTAAAAATTTTCTGGCAGTTAGCTAGGTTTAAGGAAAAGGAATGAAATAAAATAAAATATAAGATTTCACCAACATAATGTTTGGAATAAGATTTTCTGAATGTCGAATTCTTGAAAAGATGAGTGAAGTCGAAGCGAGGAGGAGTACATTTGACATTTGTTACCTGACAGATCTGGAACGCTCCTGACTGTACCTTTAGAACGCAGAATGGAGTCCCTCACAACCCCCTTTGGAGAATTCCACTTTTGTTTTATCTCTGTAGTTAGTTAAAACTTCCCACAGCAGTCGTTTTTCGCTCAAAAGTTATGTTTCTTATATTATTACTTACTTCTAAATGATTCATTTTAAATTTTCGTTCATTGTAAAATGTTGTTTGAAATTCCTTGATGAATAAAATATATTACACCAATGAGGTTATCCTATTTGGAAATCTGAATTTTATTTATAAATTTGAAGTGCAGTTTCATCCATAAATGTGTCTTCTAAAATGAAACTAGATTCATGAAAATCCAATATCCCAAACTAGATAATAAGGCCTCCAATGTGTTCTTCAAAATATATCGGAAAATAACGTCCAATTCCTTAATATCAATTGCAAAAGGAGAAGTCATACTAAATACATACATACATACATACATACATACATATATATATATATATATATATATATATATATATATATATATATATATATATATATATATATATATATATATATATATATATATATATATATATATATATATATATTCTCTTCGAACTTCCTCGAGTACTTTCCAGTAAAAAACTTACCCGTTCCTCACTCCTGAAAAAAATGTGTCTGGTCCGAATGCCTTGCATGGCATTAGAGAGCAATATTTACAAAATAGAGAATTCTTGCCTGCAAATGGCATTTTTACTGAATTTATTGCGCAGACGTATATTTTGGACACCTCTCTTCAGACAGACTGAAACCGAAATGGGACGCCGAACTGCTGCTGTCATCGCCAGGTGAGACATTTCGTTGATTTAGATAAGTGTGTTTATGAGTTATTGCGTTACATGCATGTGAAAGTACAGACAGCCAATCTTCTGATGAAATTTTATAGTTTAGAAGCAAAAACTGTGAATAACATTTTTTTCAGTCCAGCGCTTTATGTTTTGTAGTTACTGAATTCACTTGAACTCGAACCATGAAACAGGCTTCTTCAGAAAGAATTTCTAACGAAACGTGAAAGAAATTTACAAATGGGGTTCTTACGCCAATTTGTCGAATTCCATCCATCACCTCAAAGGGTTCTGAATGATCAATCAAATATCAAGTCACAGCTCCATTTCTGTTTAGAGGAAAGAAGCCAATCTGCTGACACTACAGAAACAATGACGATGCATGATACTGAACTATTCGAAAGAACTACAATCCATCGAGATGGCCGATGTTTGGCAATTCTTCAAATGTCATTAAAAAAATTTCAGACACAGGAGCAGCGGTAGAGTGCAGTTGAACCCATCTCGTGGCCACGAAACTTTTTCAGGCTGAAATAAAGAACCAGCTCATTCTAGATTTAAAGTTCTTTATATGGAGAGAGAAGAAAACCAAACGGAGTGTTTGAAAATCATTGCAAATGGAGATGAAAACATGAAAGAATGATTTTATAGTGTACAAGTAAGTAAAAATAATCACAAAACGGATTAAAAATCGCACATACATTTAACAAAGTATATATAAAAAAGAAAAGGAATTAAATTTTGATTTAGGTTTACGATGATCAAACATCGTCATCGTCACGTTTCCCAGATAGGTGAAAATGATAAATCGGGACATTCTTGCTTCTTTCAAACTTCAATGTCAAATATTTGTTTGTCTAGAAACGATTGAAATGGAAGTCTGGAATGCTTTCCAGCAGTTTCTCAAATGTTGCAAAATTGTCCCATCCCACCCACGTGCAATTATTTTATGTGTTTATCCTTTTATGAAATTGTTTGATGGTAGAGCTCTTTGGCAAAGCTTGTTTTTCCTTTTCCTATGCCAGATATAAAAAAAGTATTATAATAGTCAAAAATTTCGAACTAAATTTCGACAAATCTCTACTTTTAGACTTCCCTGAGTTTGGGAAGCTCATTTTTAGAAAAAAATGTCTGTCTATCTGTGACAAAGATAATTCAGAAGCTTTCTGAACTAACGAAATTTGGTATATGGTCTTTAAGATCAAATTTGTTGATTATTGCCAAATTTTGAGCAAAACTCGTTCATAAGAAGTCTGGTTGTTCGAATGTAATTGAACAAAATAAGTACAAAAGAAAAGAGCTCGATGGACAGAATTTGGTATATAAATTTAGCATCAATAGGGTGGTCACCTTTCAAATGTTGAGCCAAATTCATCAATGGGTTGACCGTCTGTCGGTCTATAATTCCAGAATCATGTAAACACGGTAAATCAAAAACGCAGGGACTTAAATATATATGAAATTTGGTATGTGATTTCATGAGGACATTTGTAATTCGTTATTAAATTTTGGCCTCAACCGGTAATGAAAAATGCATTTAAAACATAATTCAATTTTTGGATTTTATTCACTGCATGCCAATTAATCTCCCCCCCCCCAAAAAAAAATGTCGCCAAGTATAACATGATAGTCTCAAATACTAAATTCACGCCAGTATTTCGTCACAAATGTACGGGGACAACACCTTTATTAGGAAGTATACGAGGTCGTTTCGAGGAGAGCACTCTTTTTAGTTTATTCAAAAACTGGTTTAAACAATTGTTTGATAGAATTTCGAAAATCGTTCATTCGGTCTATTTTTTTCTTTTTTTTTCTGATGTTAGAAATTTAAAATGTTTAAAGACAAAACATAATAGAAAAATGAATAAGTAAATTCAATAAAGTGATGCAAATATGCTGGAAAAGAAATATAGGTATTGGAAATGAAATGCTATGTTTATGATCGAAAATTATTCCACCTGGCAGCTGGAATAGAACGTTATTCTATACAAATTTTGAATTTCCTTCTTATTCAGAAGAATTTTTGGCTAAGCTTTGATATGCAGTCATTTGATACCATGCGAGGTTTTTTGGTTCACTGGCAATTTTTCAGTGACTCTTTTTCTACCATTAGGCTATTGCTATCGTTCCCTCCACTTTCGGCCATTTCGCTAAAATTTGGCGATAAACTATTTTTTTTGGCGAAAATGACTGTTTATCAAAGTTGCTCCACATTTTGAATTTTGTAAAACCATAGAAGAGAGAATCAAATTTTTAATTAATATTTTCAGATATAATCAAATATTTTTTCTTGTATTTGAACTTATATATAAGCCCATTACACTCAAATATGCAATATTTTGATTCAAATTGCTGGAGGCAAAATATTGTCTCTTAAAATGAATGTCCTTTTCCTTAAGTTGAATTTTTTTAGGATTTTTCACAAACTGTAATGCTGCCAGTTTTTTACTATAACTCTAAAAATTGCTTATTATCAAAACTTGTAATCATTAACGATGGAAAACGTTTGGGGAACTTAAAAGCAGAATTCATTGCAGAAGACGAGAAACCAGACATTTATACACCTTTAAATGAATAATTAAAAAAAAAAACTTAAGGTGAATTTTCATAAATGAAGTCAATTATTTGTATAATATTTGAGATTTTGAAGTTCGAGTTTTCCTATAAAATAAAAACAAATTCTGTTACGATTTTTATATGTTTATTGTATTATACTTAGAAACACAGCGCATCGCCACCAAACTTAAATTTCGCAGGTAATAGCTATATGCTTGGCTATTGTTTGAGAAATATTAGATTTAGCATAGATTGTTAGCGGAAGTATCGAAAACTGGGCTGCTGAACCTTAAAATACCTGCAAGTTTAATCATTTATTCTATTTTAATCTGTTTTCCCAGGTAAGTACCGTTTAAAGTATTGTAAAAAAAAACATTGTTACTTAAAATGTAAAGAAATCTAGTATAATCGTTTCTTTAAGGCATGCAAGTCAGCTCTTTGTCAACAAGATTACGTAGCAGAGATTTTATTACTTTAAAAAAGTGGCTTGGAATGCTTTAACAGAACGATTGTGTGTCATCTGAACGCATGAATTTTAAATTATATTAATACTTACACTCTTGTTGAAAGCAGCAGGATTCAAGAAAGTTGCGTGGATCCAACAATAAGTATTCATAATTTTTTTCATTGAGTCCTCGCGTTTGTAGTCGCAAGTGATGGGGTTTCCAACGATTTGAGTGGACGTGACAACGACACTGAAAGTCAGCAGGAGAACCACTGTGAAGGTGTAATGAAGTCGGAACGTTTCATAATCATTTCGAATTGTATTGAATTGCGATAATTCACTAACACCTTGAATCACACTGAACATGGTCCAAAAATTATTTATTCTTATATAATATAATGTATCTCATCAAAAATGGATAACAAATAGATTATCAATATCAATCTTCCTTTACTCAAGAAACTGGCTTACTTTTGCAATACAAAAGTGCCTGCCATGTGTATATATACTGATTATTTCAAAGATTTCTTGGATATTCAAGATTTTTTTTTGATATATTCAAGATTTTTTTTTTGATATATTCAAGATTTTTTTTTTTAATATATTCAAGATTTTTTTTTTAATATATTCAAGATTATTTTTTTTATATATATTTCTTGGATATATTCAAAGATTTCTTGGAACCCGAACCTGAAATTAAAAATAACAACATATATTAAAGTGTAGTAGTTGTTGATAATTTATAAAAGAGCAGTATGATTATATCACAAAATTGTGAAATTTTTACAAACCGTTAGGCTTTAATCGTGCTAAATATGAGATATGGAGATATATCTCATATTGGATAACTGGAGATTCTAATGCAGTTGTTTCTATATTAAATTGGGAGTATGTAATAAAATTCTATAAAATTGATATAAATCTAAACTTATAATCATCAAACATTTCTTACCTCGTTTATTCGGCATTCGTTTCTGCTATAACTAGTTTTAGAAACTGTATTTCTAATAATTTAGCGTTGCCAATATAAAGTTTCATTTTCTTAAATAAAAAAAAAAATATGAAGATTTAAATTATGAAGGAAAAATGATACCCGGGCAAATGAGATAACAACCAGTTTTAAGTAACAATCAAACAGAATTAATTTCTATTTGATATTTTAAGCCAAGTTTGAATAAGTTTGTTAAATATCAGTTATCAAAGTTATTTCTGTAAAGTAACAAAATTATCAAATCAAAATACAATGGACTCAAATTGTCTGAGAGAAATGTGATTATTGCTGCACATGTTTAATGCGCGAGTTCGCAAATTGTACAGACTAAGTCTATGGCAAAGGATACCGACGTGCTCTGATTGGTTTAAGCCTTGGCATCCTTTTGGCAATGTTTTGCCAAAAAGATGCCATACCGAAATATATTTTTATAAAAATAAATAAAAATTGTGGATTTATCTCTCCCCCCCCGCTATTTTTTACGGTTCACATGTAATATTAATCAGGAACACATAAACAGCTGAAAAGATCAAATCCTGAAACCTAAATTAAGGAAATATAAAAATTACAATTTATTAAAATTTTTTGTATGTGTTTCTTCTTAATATTATTTTGATATAACTAAAAAAATTAGCTACGAAATCACATATTCCGTTCAAGCTTACATATTTATACGTTTTGGGCATTACATAATCATCTCCCCATATGTAGTTGATGGGAAAGTAACAAATGTTCAGCAACAAGTTTAAATGACTGCATAAATTATCTAATAAAGGCACGAAAACCATAGAAAAATAAGAATTATTTAATTGCTGCATCATATGTTTAGGAATTACTTTCATATAGTTTTTATACTTCTGTGCATAAACAACATTAGTTACTTGTATTACTAGTATTATTAATAATATTTATTATTATTATTATTATTAATTAGTATTAGTAGTATTACTACTAATATTTAGAGAAAACAATTATATTAATAAAAATTATATCGTGTTGATATTCACTCGTATCATCCATAAAACTAATGAATGGTACAAAGTTTGAGTCAAATAAGCGAAAACTGGACTATTATGAGTGCAAAACATTGCCAAAAGGATGCCAAGGCTTAAACCAATCAGAGCACGTCAGTATCCTTTGCCATAGACTTAGTCTGTACAATTTGCGAACTCGCCAGACTGCCTCCTTTTATAGGTCTCAGGAGGCGGGACTAGAAGCCTCTCATCTAATCAGGAACTTTCGAGGCGTATCTCGGTTCCTAATGGACGGATCGGGAAAATTCTCGATGTTTCGGGTATAATCTATTTTGGCACCAAAGTCGGCAAATTCGTCGCCAAGTCACCAAATGGTCCCCAAGTTTGCCTCCCCCCGACGCGACACGCGGACTCCGTCCAATACAGATGACTGTAAAATGTCTTTCTGATGATGGAATCGACTATGCTGGGATGCAGCATCACAGATTCGTAATAATATATTATCTAAATCATCAAATACATTCTATAGCATGTATAAAACTTCGATGCTGAATGAATTTTCTTTTTTATAAACTTGGAATTGTCAAGACTTTTTTTACATCAGTTGAAGTGAATGAATTTTTCGTTTACTTTAAATCTCAAAATTTAAGAGCAATGACAGAACATGTAGGGATGTACTGTTTAACAAACTAAAATGTATAAGAATTCTAAAATAATAAAAGTTAAATACTTATCAAAATTTGAAGCTTAAAAATACTATGTTGAGTAAGCCATCAAGTCTTAATTATGGATAAAAAATTCGATTATAATTTTACGCAATCAATTATCATGGTAAAGCATGTTTATGTACATGGTAATCATGGTAAAGCTAGTTTATGTACATATATATATACTAGCCACCTTTGGCGACCAGCCGGTTCGCCAATCTTAATGTTCGTTAAAATTTTAATAATTAAATATTTTATGCAATTCCAACTTTAATAGATTCTTCAGCAAAATATTTTAAAACTTCAAATTTTGATAGTCATATAATTCACTCATAATATTATAAAGGCCTTCAGTCATAACGTGATATGTATCTCTCTAATTTTCTGTTACCCCTCGTAGAATTTATACTTTAAATTAAAGTGTAAAGGATTAATCTGCAATTAATATAATAATATTTTTTACTGAAACAAAGCATTTTTTTAATAATATGATTACTGATAATAGAGTCACTGAGCGTTTAAACTTTATGGGCACTAAAGAATATCTTTCTTAATTTATGTAATATCTCAAGAATTTGTCAACAAAATTTTCTCAGACTCATAATGAACAGATCGATTAATGAACAATGT
Organism: Argiope bruennichi; assembly: GCF_947563725.1. Classification (NCBI taxonomy): domain Eukaryota; kingdom Metazoa; phylum Arthropoda; class Arachnida; order Araneae; family Araneidae; genus Argiope; species Argiope bruennichi. The sequence continues at coordinate 3,231,862 of NC_079155.1, forward strand.
TTCATTTTAAATGCATTAAACACTAAGAAAATAAAATGAATCGTTTAAAATAATCGGTCTAAAACAGGTTTAAAAAACTACTTAAAAAACGATGTACTTAAAACTATAAGCATATGCAAAAAAATATATAACTAACATAAATACAATTTACTTACAAAAGCATGCAACTAACCTAAAAATAATTTAAATCATCCGTTGAAAGTGGTTGCCATGACAACAATCAGAACAATGCGCATGCGTGAATTTTCTTCGCCAGTTAGGTAACGCAAATGTGTGAATTTTTCTACGCCAGTTGGGGTAACGCTATGCAGATTATACATTTTTAATTTCCTTTATTCTGTGTTATTTTAATTCAAAAGTACTTCAGAATGAATCTGAAACATGGATTAATTAACAATGTTTCCTTTTAAATGCATAAAACATTAAGAAAATAAACAGAATCGTTTAATATAATCCGCCGAAAAATATTAACTCTAGCCTCATTACTGTTGGGAGAAAAAAGAAACTGAATCCTTACTCATTTGGCGGTGGGGAAAATGGAAGATTTTTTTTGGCGGAAAAGTTGGCGGTGGGGAAAATGGAAGATTTTTTTGGCGGGAAAGTTAGTTTTTAATTAATAATTAAAATTCTAATTAAAATTTCAAAAAAAAGGGACCCCAGGTGCACATTCCCGACCTCTAAGGTATACATGTACCAAATTTGATAGCTGTATGTCAAATGACCTGGCCTGTAGAGCGCCAACACACACACACACATTGATATATATATATATATATATATATATATATATATATATATATATATATATATATATATATATATATATGTGTGTGTGTGTGTGTGTGTGTGTGTGTGTGTGTGTGTGTGTGTGTATGCATATCATAATGCACTCTCTCTAAATGCACTCACATGTAGTGTGTATGCACTCTCTCTTATACCCATCCATCTACACAAAATGCATTTGTTGAACTTACACTTTTCTCAAATGCTTTTAAAAGGAAAATAAAAATTCATACATTTTTCCTACGGGAAAAAAAATGGAAAAACTAATTAGTCCTCAGAATTATTCTTAACTATTATTCTATGTCCAGAATTATTTTTAGCAAAATGGTCATGTTACGGCTCCAGCCTGTTTGATGCCTTTTCTGACAATCTTTCTTGGTCTTTTGAACCATTGTTACCCAGTCTCGTTATCGTTGTATATATCTTAGCACTATATCTGCAAAAGATACTAAAGATTGGTCAGAAATTTCCACATTGTGTGTATTAACCCACCTGGCATCAAGGCTTAGAAATATTTAAACATTTTTTCCCTTTCCAAATTGAAACCTAAGTCTGTCTATAAGTCTGCATATAATTCTCAAGCCCGACGTTTACCAGTTACTAATTTTCATCCCCTCCCAGATGTCAAATTGCGACATAATTAGAGGATGCATCTATTGTTCGTGAAGGAGCAGCGATTAATTTAATAGACTTGGTCTTTTATATCATATGATATGTTAACATAAAATTCGCATATTATTCTGAAAGGTTATTATTTATATTTAGAGAGTGAATTGAAGAAATTGAGTCTTAATTACGGGACATAAAATCACTCTTCTAAAAATTTCAAATCTTTGCGAGTGAGCCAGGGATAGCTGCAGGTATCCATTTTCTAACATTCTTAGTAGTTGATGCTAAGAATAAAGTCATTAACACTCATAACAATAGGTTCTTTAAAGTTATGAATTCAGTCGTTATACCATTGACAATAAAAGACAATTTTAAGTGCATAGGTGATGGAAGTTTTTTTGAACCAATGTACAAGAGTCTTTTCAAGGTTCAAGAGTTTTTTTGATGTTAAATTATGCTCTTATTCTCGAAATTTTTTTAACGAAATTAAAATGAGCTTTTCTAAAAACTCAGCAATCATTCTTTATACTTGAAAACAATAGTTTAATTTTTTTTTCTTCTAATTTTGGTTTGGATGTCCACTAGGTTCGAGAATTTTGCACTGTTCGACTTTCCCATACGAGCCTTCGTCAGAGAGTCTTGTTTTTCCCTGATGACCTTAGGGCTTACATGCTTGCCTCAGTTGCAGATGTGATGACTGGTGTTACTTAAATTGATGAGAATTAATATGGATCTTAATCGCTGGGCGGCGATTACCGAGGATTATTCGAATCGGCTGGGGGATCGATTGCAGTAAATTACTAGTGACTCTGCTTACTACTTGGTTGATAGGATCGTCTTTCCTAGCAATCGCTTAGTTACTCGTTAACATGTTATTGTTGCTGTTTATTGAGCACTTATCATGCTGGAAGCGATTTTAAGTGTCTCTTGCTTCAGTAGAGCCATCTAGGGCCAAGAGTGTGTCTTAGCTCCTCAGGCCTCACAGCCTTTTTCACAGAGCAGATATCATTTATAAATTTCATTCTCAGATCGTAATTTAGACCTAAATCCGAGAAAGACCACTTCTGATGAAGTACACCCAATGGTATTATCTAGACTTGAAAGGCTTTGTGAATATGACAGAACTTATCAGTGCACTAGCCACCTTGTACTAGTGCACTTAAAATAGCTTCGGGGTTCGAATTCACAATCCAAAGGATGGGAATCCAACGCCATACCAACCAGGTATCCTAACCTGCGCGTTAACATAATCGATTTGATTCTACAAATAAATTTCTTTAAGGAAAGGATACAAAAATTAACTAACGGCAATGATAACAACGGCCCTCTTACTCACCGCCTTATAAGCTTCAACTACAACTAAGATCTTATTGTAAGCAAAAAGTGTTTTACCAGAAACAAAATCATAATAAAAGCTTCACTTTTAGCCAGACATTGTCTCAGTAAATCCACACATATAATAAATAGGTCTATATCATCTATTACATTCCTTCATCAAAATGATTTTTTTTGTGCATCTTTTTTTCGCTTAAATTTTAAAACTTTAGTATTTAAAACCGCTTGAAATATTTTGATCAGAATGGAAAGAAAAATCAGTGAATTACTAGTACCTAGTGATAATTGTCTCAAAGTAATCAGAATCAAATTTTTTAAAAATATGATTTTTGGTCCACTCTCATGGACATAAAAATATACAACTTTCTGACATTTGTAAAATTAAATTAAATCAAAATTAAAATTTATGAGCTTTAAATATAAGTGCAATTTGAAGATGAATATTTTTAATCCTCGCCTTTTTTCCAAAACATGAGAAATAACAACAAATGATAATGAACTTCGACAGAAAAAAGTAATTAAAATCATTGCCTTAGGCTAAAACTATGCTAAGTATTCAAGGGAGATGAATGTGAAGTCCCATTTAAAAAACAAATTTTGGTTAGGATAATTTTGATTTTTAAGAACAATTTCTTTTTATTGATTAATGCATTTAAAATAATTTTGCATGTAAAAATAAACTGTGTACTTGCTACAACTCAAAACTATAAAAAGTTACATTTGACTCAGTTTTCATCTAAGCCTGCGATTCTATAGTTGACATACGAGATAGGTTAAAAAAATAAAGAGGCAATGACCTTTGGTAAAAGATAATGTTATTTTATGTTCGTTGCTTATATATATTCTTTTCCGTCTCACCATTGTTTGTCAATTCCGGTTTTGATTAGAATTGAACTTGCTTACAATGGCTGACCCGCTATTGAAACTTGATTGATGTAATGTTTTTTCTGTCATTCCTTTTTGTAGTGTAAAAGGTAAAAGTCCAATCGATATTCAGTGTAATTGATTCCTTCAATGGAAGAATTATGACCTGACGGAATGTAACACAATAGTATCGTAAATTTTGTAAAGACAGAAATTCTTCTGATCTTCGTAGCGAATTCAAGAAGGACATATCATCCGTGTCTGAGAAATATCTTCAAATTGCTAAGAAACCACTTTAAAAAAATCCTCTCTCAGTTACAGAACTGTATAGGATGTCGAGTGTTTGTGAAACAAGCTTTTAGAAATGAAGGCAAAATGCGGTTTCGGCAATAGCCTGTAGAGTTGAATGCTTCTGGAATATCTAAATCTGTCCCTCTCCCATCTCCTATCTTAACTAATTCTCAAACACTAGCAACAACAATGCTAAAGAATAAATAATGTATCAATTAACTATAAAACAATTGCGAAATAAAAAATAACGGATATGTGTCGTTGATTTTTAGTTGTATCTTTTCAAATGATCTTATGTTATAAATTGGAAACATTGACATAAATTTAAATATTTTTCAAAATTATTTTTTGATATAGGTTATATATGAATTGATATCGTTTTTGTAGTCAGGATTTTGTATAATCGTAAAAGGGTCCAGATATTTTAAGTGCGAAATTTTACGAATAGGAATAAGTAAACATTTCTTGAATTTTCACTAATCTATCTATACTTATAATAAAGCTCAATGTGTGTGTGTGTGTGTGTTGGCGCTCTACAGGCCAGACCGTTTGACATACAGCTACAAAATTTGGTACATGTATACCTTTGAGGTTGGGAATGTGCACCTGGGGTTTCTTTTTTCGAATTTTTAATTAGAATTTTAATTATTAATTAAAAACTAACTTTCCCGCCAAAAAAATCTTCCATTATCCCCAGTGCCAAACGAGAAAGGCTTCAGTTTTTTTTTTCTCCCAACAGTAATGAGGCTAGGGTTAAAATTTTTCGGCGGATTATTTCAATCGGTTCTGTTTATTTTCTTAATGTTTGATGCATTTAAAATTAAACATTTTTAATGAATCAAACATTTAGATTCATTCTGAAGTACTTTTGAATTAAAATAAAACAGAATAAAGGAAATTAAAAATTTCTAATCCGCATAGCGTTACCCCAACTGGCGTAGAAAAAATCACGTATTTGCGTTACGTAACCGGCGAAGAAAATTCACGCATGCGCATTCTGTTCTGATTGTTGCCATGACAACGTTATCAATGGATGATTTAAATTATTTTTGGGTTAGTTGCATGCTTTTGTAAGTAAATTGTATTTATGTTAGTTATATATTTTTTGTATATGCTTATAGTTTTAAGTACATCGTTTTTTAAGTAGTTTTTTTAAAACCTGTTTTCAACCGTTTATTTAAAACGATTCGTTTTATTTTCTTAGTGTTTGATGCATTTAAATTTAAACATTGTTAATGTATCGATCTGCTCATAATGAATCTAAGAAATTTTTGTTGACCAACTCTTGAGATATTACATAAATTAAAAAAGATATTCTTTAGTGCCTATAAAGTTTAAACGCTGAGTGACTCTATTTTCAGTAATCAGATTATAAAAAAATGCTTTGTTTCAGTAAAAAATATTATTATATTAATTGAAGATAAATTCTTTCCACTTTAATTTAAAGCATAAATTCTACGGGTGCTAACAGAAAATGAGAGAGATACATATTACGTTATGACTGAAGGCTTTTATAATATTATGAATGAATTATATGATAATCAAAATTTGAAGTTTTAAAATATTTTGATGAAGAAGCTATTAAAGTAGAAATTGCATAAAATATTTAATTATTAAAATTTTAACGAACATTAAGATTGGCGAACCGGCTGGTCGCCAAAGGCGGCTAGTACTTATAATAAAGTTCAATGTGTGTGTGTGTGTGTGTGTGTGTGTGTGTGTGTGTTGGCGCTCTACAGGCCAGGTCATTTGACATACAGCTATCAAATTTGGTACATGTATACCTTAGAGGTCAGGAATGTGCACCTGGGGTCCCTTTTTTTGAAATTTTAATTATTAATTAAAAACTAACTTTCCCGCCAAAAAAAATCTTCCATTTTCCCCACCGCCAAATAAGTAAGGCATCAGTTGTTTTTTTCTCCCAACAGTAATGAGGCTAGGGTTAACATTTTTCGACGGGTTATTTCAAACGATTCTGTTTATTTTCTTAATGTTTTATGCATTTAAAATTAAACATTGTTAATTAATCCATGTTTCACATTCATTCTGAAGTACTTTTGAATTAAAATAACACAGAATAAAGGAAATTAAAAATGTATAATCTGCATAGCGTTACCCCAACTGGCGTAGAAAAATTTACGCATTTGCGTTAACGTAACTGGCGAAGAAAATCCACGCATGCGCATTGTTCTGATTGTTGGCATGACAACCAACGGACGATTTAAATTATTTTTAGGTTAGTTGCATGCTTTTGTAAGTAAAATGTATTTATGTTAGTTATATATTTTTTGTATATGCTTATAGTTTTAAGTACATCGTTTTTTAAGTAGTTTTTTTTAAACCTGTTTTCGACCGATTATTTTAAACGATTCATTTCATTTTTCTGAGTGTTTGAGGCATTTAAAATTAAACATTGTTAATGAATCGATCTGTTCATGATGAATCTGAGAAATTTTTGTTGACAAATTCTTGAGATATTACATAAATTAAGAAAGATATTCTTTAGTGACCATAAAGTTTAAACGCTCAGTGACTCTATTATCAGTAATAATATTATTTTAAAAAAATGCTTTGTTTTAGTAAAAAATATTATTATATTAATTGCAGATTAATCATTTACACTTTAATTTAAAGCATAATTTCTTCGAGGGGTAACAGAAAATTAGAGAGATACATATCACGCTATAACTGACGGCCTTTATTATATTATGAGTGAGTTATATGATTATCAAAATTTGAAGTTTTAAAATATTTTGATGAAGAATCTATTAAAGTTGGAATTGCGTAAAATATTTAATGGTACGACCGGAGTTTTATCCCCTGCTTGGCGAAATTTTTAAAAATCGTAAACAAGGCCTTGCGAAATGTTCAAAAGCAAAGAAGCAGATGTTCAATTATAGTGCATAATAAAGATTGCCAGTTTTGGTGCGTTATCGCAACGTGGCGAAGAAGGGGGTTAAACTCCGGTTCAACCTATTTAATTATTAAAAACGAACATTAAGATTGGCGAACCGGCTGGTCGCCAAAGGCGGCTAGTAATTAATAAAAATGAAGAAGAAATCGTTTTGTACTTACCAACATAATACGATTTCTGAAACAGAATTCTTAGAAATAAAATTATACTGCTCTGTATTATCCAAAAATAGCAATCATCGAATAATTAGTTTCTTTTTCTCTATCTTCCTTGCCTTCCAGAGCCTAATTACCTGGGTCCATATATTCTTTGTTTATGTTATTTTTATAAGCCTGCTTCTTTTCTGCGGGTCCTTTGCACTCGGAGCTGAAGAGAAATATATGCCAGACCCTCGTCAGCACTTAGAGGGGCAGCATTCCTTTATTCTTCCGCAGACGACCACTCCAAATATTGAAAGCCAAGTTAGCAAGACAATGGCTCACCCACGGCAGATAGAAGAACAAAATGTCAAAACAGAAGCCCACCCCTGAGTACCCGCAGAAGATAAATGTCTCTGCTTTTCTTTTGTCATCGGACTGCTTTCCTCTGTTTGAGTGTCTGGAAAGAAAACATGTTAAGTGATCCAGGTGAAAAATTATTTTGAAAATATAATGTTACAGTCTATTTATTGAATATTATCTTTCTCTTTATTGAATGTTATTTATTATTTCAAAGGCTAAATATCTGTTGATTAGATACCAACATTCTGCAGAATTAAACTTATTTATCTTCAAATGTAAGATTATTGATAAAAATATTATATGAAAATAATCTTTAGAATACCAATAATTATTTAATTCGCAATAACCTAAACACTCATTGAATTTGATAAAGTGAGGGAATTGAAACAGATTTCATTATTCCTTTGAATGAGAAACACATAGATCTCTTGCGCACGATATATGGAAAGAGAAGGTTGTGGTGGAATGAAGATCGTTATGATCCGTGCAGTGGAAGCAAGAGGACGTATGTTTTCTGGAACATTTCTTTAATGATCACATTTCACACAAAACGCGAAGACAAGACAAGACATGAACGCGCGCACACTTTAACAGAACAGCATCTCATCTTCATAACAATCGCAATGCACTCTGGGATTCGTACCTAATCAGTTATCGCCATTTATTATACAAAATAGAAGATAGAGTAACGCAACTGTTATAAGGTGTTTTAATCGTTAAAAGTCAATGAGATGGCGATTTTAATGAATCACAGCCTTTTAGACCTTCAGAGTGAGCAGTGTCGTTGCTATGACTGCATCTGTCCGCTTTTCTATGAATACGATTCTTTAAAGAGCTTGAAGAGTTTATTCGGTATATGGTTTTTACATCAAAATCTTAAACTTTTACTAAATTTTGGACAAAAGATATCTGTCTACTTGTCCATTAGGCATTGTTGTAATCTATTAAACAAACATTTCTGAAGAGAAAAGTTATATTAAGCAGGGAGGAAAGAGCCCGTGTCACGACACTGCTTGTTTTGTTATTACTTTTTCTCTTAGCGAAACCCAACCTCAGATCTTATAAGACTAGATTTATTTTTAATTGCCATTCGTCTTCCAGAGAAATATCAAAGTTCTTCTATACAGAATAAGGCCATTAGAGTCATTTTTATTCTTTCACTCGGATATAGATATGATACTTTGATGAAAGTATAAATAATGTTCATTTATTGCGGGGATACGCGCTTAGACTTACTAAAAATTAAAATTCAACCTCATAATATAAATCTTGTTTGTTCTATGAAAATGAGTACTGGTTTTGACTCTAGATGGAGGTGATAGGAAGCACATTAATAAACGGGATCAGAAAAGTTTATGCAAACTACGTTTCTACGTTATGCTTGTGGTGCGCAGCACAATGCGGGAAAAAGAATGGTGGCAATAAGCGGCAATTTATCAAAGAATTTTTATCATTTTTTTGAACTGATAACTGCACTCGTCATTTTTCAGCTATGTTCTGAACTAACAAATGTTTCCAAATACCTTAAAGATGAGAAATCGTGATACTGATGCTGAAATCGTCACAGTGACGGTAATGACGACAACTAGACCTTTCAGTCTGTAATGCTTAATATAAATGAGAATTATTTTACATAAGATGACGCTTTTAAAAATGTGACTTTCATATAACATAAAATGGATCGGTAATTTTATATGAATATGAATTTATTAAAAATTTCATTCTTAAAAAGAGGAACGGAAGATAGAATCTCAAAAAATTCTAGGGAAAAGCTGGTTGAAAGAGAATAAATGGTAAACTTTTTTATAAAAGGATTTAAAATATAAAATCGGTGATATAAAAATAATTAATTTTCAAGTCAGATATCTGTCATGATGAGGCATTAAATACTTTTTAATGAATGAAGGACTCAATATAATGAATTCTGATTATTTTAGGGGTAGATAGAATAATGTCTTATAGATATCCACTATTTGGGAATAGATGAACCAAACTGAGCTTTACATATAGCAACAGGATCCGATATTCAGAAGCCAAAAAGAAGTTTTTTTGGTCTGTGAATACAGATACTTTTATCAAAGGTTTGCAAAATACATGCTGGCTTGATATTCTGTTGTTTAGCAGATATGAGTGATTGGAGAAAACACCCATCGATCTCTGTGCTTAGTGAATAAGAAATACACACACACACACACACACACACACACACACACAAAAAAAAAAAGAAATCCACAAAGTGCAGACACTTTCTCTTGGCAAAAACTAGTGATTTTATCAGGATAATAATCCGAAACATAAAGCTTATCGAGTGCGTTCCTGGCTTCTATATAACACATCATGGACACTCTACCCAAAAGGCCCATTATAAATATTATCATCGACAATTTGTCGCAGTATCTTAAGAAAAAAGTCCAGAAATTCGCCATTTCTGGCAAAGAAGAATTGAAAAGAGAATTGCTGCAGAAGTGAGAAAATATTGAACCTAATTTTTTGAATATTGAAACCTATGCTTAAACTTCTCAAAATTGTTATAAAAAAAGGGTTTACATACAAAATACTAATTCATTTAAAATAAAATATTAAAGTTTGTAAAATTTTGTTATACGTTCGAGTTAGGATTGTGCATTACTATTTGTTTTGTTTTGGTTTTCTGTCATGATTTCTGGTTAAAATGATTAATTTATAATTTTTATTTGTTTTTATAATTACAATAAATATGGTATTGAAAATTCACTAAACTATGTTTCTTAGCATTTTCAGTTAAAAAATGTTGACTGTATTAGTATATTTTCTTCGATGCCCTGGTTTGGCTTGAAGCGATTGTATATAGAAAAAGAAATCTATTACAATAAAATAAATAAAATTTAAAACCAGTTTAATATCTGCTAATTTCAACAGAAGCATTTGCGAGCACATCAGATATGAATTACATTCGCTTCAAAGCTTCTTTCACTCGGCTCAGATGCAAAAGGCATTAAATCTGCTAAAAATTGACTTAACAGAAATATGTTTTATTAACGCCTCGTTAATATGCACTCGCTTGACTCAAATTGTTTCCAAAGTGAAATGTTAGAGAGTTATTTTTCGCTTTATACTCGAGAGAGAATTAAACTGAAGTTCTTTTGATGTAGAGGATAAAGAATCTGAAAACCTGAATTTTAAGAATGCCTAGAAGAGAGCTCTTTTATTCGGAAGCTGTTAAATAAGAATGCTGATTATGTAAAGAGCTCTCTGGAATAAGAATATAGTAAAGTACTTACGAAACCTTTTCTGTAATTTTTTGACGATTTATTAAGATTCCTTAGAAACTGCATTTGGTTCAAATGAATGCTAAAAGTTGAAATAAAATCTTTTATTGATATTTCATGTTTTGTTACGTTAAATTTTTAACATTAGAATTATTTTCTGTTTTTCAAAAAATGATACTATATTGGTCGTAATAATAACAATAAAAAAAAATTGTTTTTATGGATAACTAATTTTGATTTGCAGTTTTATATGAGAACCATTTTTGTTTTGAATCTCTGAAGACTCATAAGAAAGGATAAGACTAGAGAATAAAATGGATTTATGACCAAAAGTTATGTGTAAATAGGGTTGCTTTTTGAAATAATTTCTGTGAAAATTCAGGCATCTGCCATATAGTTGGTTTTCAGTATTTTCCTAATCCTACTTCGTAAAACGTTGCCACCAGTTATTTAAGACTAGCCTTAGCGCTTCTTTAAGGTATCCGAATACGTTGAAATGGCTATTTTTTTCAAAAAATCGTATTTTTAGTTTTTGGTTTTATTGAATAAAGCAGTTATTTAGCTTTACAAAACAGCTTGTACTTTGTTTCTACGTCAATTACAAGCCGAGATATTAGCAAATTAGTAAAGCTCGGTAAACCGGAAGTGGGTGTTCAAGTAACCGGAAGTAAGCATTTAAATGCCCATAAAACTGTCAAATTTGATTGAAATTCCGCGATTTTTTTAAAAAATAATTTTAGTATATTATTAATTTAATATTTAAAATAATTCTGCACCTTAAGGATATGTGGCAACGTAAAATTTAAGGAAATCTGGCAACATTAGTTTGTTTACATTTGTAGCGTGCGTTGCGATTTTGTTGTGATCTTCTTGTTTAGTTTTTACAAAAATAATAGTAATCTGCATTAATTTGATAGATTATTAGTGAAATTTTAGAAAGTGTTAGTGTTTTTAACAGTGCTAGTAATGGGTAATAATAAAAACAAGTGTTACTCTCGCAAACGGAAATTCGGAGGGAACAGATACTCCAGTAAAGCTACAAAAAGTAGTAAGTTAGATGCTTCACTGTTAACAGTCAGTGAAACAAAATTAAAACAATCTTCGAAACCTTCAGATATTCCTATAAACAACGAAAAGAATGTGCTTATTAATTTCCAAATCCTCAATGACATTATTTCATCATTATGTTGTCCTGTGTGTTTTAAAAGTGGAGTTAGCATTATCCAGGAGTCTGTATTTGGCTTAGCGATGAATATGACATTAAAGTGTAAAAATTGTGACTATTCAATATCTTTCTGCACCTCTCAAAAGGTAAATAAAATGCATACCATAAATCTTGCATTTGTTTTTGGTATGAGAGTTATTGGCAGGGGACATTCTGCAGCGAAAAAACTGTGTTCTGCGATGAATGTGAATGTGCCTTCGAAAAAGTCATTTGGCTATCTCGAAAAAAAACTGGAAGCTGCTGCTAGTAACGTGGCATCCAAAACAATTAAGGAAGCTGCATTAGAAATTAGAGGTGACTCAGTAACTGAAGAAATAGCTCAGTGCGGTGTGTCAGTTGATGGCACATGGCAACGAAGAGGGTATTCATCTCTGAATGGATGTGTCACGGTCATTTCAATAGACACTGGAAAGGTGTTAGACATTGAAGTGATGTCGAAAGTGTGTAGAATTTGTGACAAAAAAAACAGCGAAGCAATAAACTCTAGTCATACCTGTACAAAACATACAGGTTCGTCTGGTGCTATGGAACCTCTTGGTGCTTATCGTATTTTTGAAAGGTCTGCTGACATGAGGAAACTACAATATATAAAATTCTATGGCGACGGGGATTCAAAAGGATATGATGCTGTGAAAGATGTTTATGGGAAGGATAGCGTTACAAAATATGAGTGTATTGGACATATACAGAAGCGTGTTGGCACAAGGCTAAGAAAATTAAAATCGAAGCAAAAAGGTCTTGGAGGTCGAGGAAAACTTACAGACACCTTCATCGATAAATTGCAAAATTACTACGGAATTGCTATCCGTAGTAATGTGAATGATTTGGAAGGCATGCAAAAGGCAGTAATTGCAGCATTTTTTCACTGCTGTTCCAGTGCAAAACAACCAATGCATGGTCAATGTCCAGTTGGGCCCGAGAGCTGGTGTAGATATCAGCAAGCCATATCGAACGGAAAAAAATACAAGGAAAAATCAAAAGGGCTTCCAAAAAATGTCCTCAATAGCATCAAGCCTGTATACATGCAATTATGTGACAAAAATTTGCTACAAAAATGCTTGCATGGGAAAACCCAAAATGCAAATGAATCGTTCAATGGAATTCTTTGGAAATTTATTCCAAAAGAAATTTTCGTTGAGTTGTCAACATTGCGGTTGGGTGCATACATGGCAGTGATTCAATTTAATAAAGGATTTGAAGGACTGCTAGATATTTTAAGGCATTTTGGTGTAAGTTTGGGGGTGTTTACCCTCAAAGGTTTTGCTGAACTCGACGAAGTGCGAGTTAACGAATCCAAGCGACATTCTTTGCCCGGAGTTAAAGTTGCCAGAAAAAAAAATCGGGCAGCTAAAAAGAAAAAATTAGTTAAAAATGAGCAAGCAGAAGGTTTAACTTATAAATCTGGGACATTTTAGGTTAGTAGTCACATGTATATAGCATATATGTGGTAAGTTGTAATAAAAATGCATTTTTCTCAAAATCACTTTTTTTGCATATTTTGCCAGCGATAAAAATGATAACTTGAATTATTCTAAAGCAATTGCTTTGAAACTTGGTATAATCTTTCCTTATAATGTTTTCTAGAGCGTGACCTAAAAGAATGTTCATAATAGGAATATTTTTTAAATTATGGTATGTTATTTGAATAATGGTGTTATAAAATATGCAAAATACCCTGTGATGGTTCTTCGACTAGCTCTAGAAGTTTTATTTATTGGGGTAGCCTTAAAATTTTAGGTCATTCCCTAGGTAATTGCATAAGGATTATTTAAATACTAAATTTATTGAATTTGGTTAAATAGAATTTCGTGTACCATTTTTGAAGTTTTCCTAAAATTTCTTCAAAATTCACCATATATCTACCAATTTTCTAAAACTAAAAAAAATTATTGCAAATTTTAACTTATAATAGCTTATGTACACATAAACTGAAGTCAAAAAACATGTTAATTTGTTTCTATATGATAATTTTCAAAAAAAGTGCTCCGAACGTATTCGGATACCTTAAAGCCATTTATTGGTCTAGAATTTTAATTTTCATTCTTAGTCAGTTTTTTTTTTTTTTTTTTTTTTTTTAGGAAAGAGATGAAAATTATTTTGCTGTAAGTTCGTATTCGCCATGATGGGTACAAGAACCCAAGACTGTCGCAACATAAAATTTTGGACCACAAATGGGTCAAAGTGTTTTAGACCTTTATACCATCGTAAAAAATAACAAACAAAATTCAATTTTAAATATTCGGTGATGGGTGGTTAAAGTTTCTAAACATACAAAAGGAAGTCTCATCGTTACCCAGCACTGCCCTTGATGAGAAAAAGGATGTTCATATCTAGCAATAACACAGCTAAGTCATTTCAATCAATATCGAGGCAGGTGGTCATTAAAATAATAGTCAGCTCATTGGTGTGATTTAAACTATTGCTTGTCCTATTTATACAAAGTGTGTCGAAATAAATCGAAATTAATCTTTGAGATGACAAATAATTAGAATGGATCTCATTTCATGTTTCCAAAATATAGAAGATTAAAACTTAGACTGAGCAGTTCAGAGCGAATCAAAGTCTTCATAGCATAAAACCGACAATCGTAAGTGCACATGTGTCTCCCTTTCATTGGCATTTGTATTATTCTTAAAGTCAACATATGGTATCGATGCATGAACACAAAAAGTTCTTGTACGTATAAGCAGGCTGATGCGTGTCCTTTATATTTAATGTGAACGGGATGGAAATAGAGGGATTTTTTTAGAATTTCACTGATGGATTAATTAGTAATCATAAAGAGGATGGGAAATGACTAAACCCCGTTTAGTGAGAGAAAAATTGTTATGAAAAGCGGAACAAAAGGGCCGTAATGAGTAGAAAAAATAAATTTGACGAAATGCATGATTGCAATGCTAACAATGCATCTCGTGTCAACGTCTAGAAGGACATGACGAGAAATTTTTATAGGAATATTTTTGATGTTAAGGTGGAAAATGGCATTTCACAGTCGCCGACACTGACGAACTGAGGAATGGCAGAGGCGTTTAAACATACCAATCCATGATGTAAGATCTTCCAGTGTATCCATAGGCACCTGATAAACAATTAAATTCAGGCAACCCTAGAAAAAGAAATCCAAGGAAATGAATATCTGGGAGCGTAAGGAACAAGTAACAAATCTTCTCAATTCATTTCACCTTCTAGGATATATAACATGAAGGTGGTTACACACCATAATAATAATAATTAAAAAAAATGTTCTGGTGCACCGTATTGCACGAATAAACTTGTCATAATGCAATGTACTTTTCCATGACGAGTAAACTCGTTAGAAAAAATAGTTAACTGCTTAAGAACTCTAATCGAAGGGAGTGATCGGTAACGGCTTGGGCTGCACGTGGAGGAAAATGCATTTTTCAACATGTAGAAACTTTTAGAGCATTTTATGCCGAATATCCAAATCATCAGCAATCGATCGTGGACGTTGATGAAAAATCGACAAATAGTTTCAATACTGGGTTTTCTGTTTTAGATGTGAGCAAGCTCTGTTCTTGCCTTGCTTTACGCCACGTTATTTGGAAGGATCTCATCTTCCGCAATCGTCAATCGATGTTCCTGAAGGTAGTATGGCGTGGATAATTCCACTTCAGGATAGTACTCTCGGTATATTCTCGTGCTAGGCGTCTTCCTGATACATTTTCGACCACAAATCAGATGCACATTCACATATACCACATTCATATATTCCGAATGTTATTTCAGTATGATGCTCACTCATTTTAAAAGGTCATATTTGTGAATACTTTCTAGCTGTTTTTGTTTCACCTCCCTACGAATTGAAATTTGCATATTAGAAAGTTTCTTTTTACTAAATCGCCCTTAATCCATATATTCATTTGCGTACTGTACTTTGCAATGTTCACTTATTAAGTGCTATTTGCGACTGTATATTCTATGATACTTTTTTATCCTCTTGATGCTAACTACATCCCACATAAATTTCCTACCTCAAAAATAAGGATGAGAAATTTCCTGTATGGTGGTTGATTTTTCACCACCATGAAGGGGGTTGGCTACCTCCTATCGATGACGGAATGAGCTTCCTACGGGAAGGGTTGTAGCGTGGTTGGCGATGGTATTTCGGAATCATTCATAGTTCTCGCCAGTTTGCTGTTGAGGTAGTCCTGTCTTTCGGATATTTTCTGTGTGGATCGGAATTATCAATCTATGATACCGCACAGAATATATCGGTGGAAACCAATCTGTGCATTGAAAACTCTCTCAATATATCTTCTCTTTAAAGAGAAGCTGAGTTTTTCCTCACATTCAGTATGTCTCATTTTTGGTGAAATTTTTTCGTGGTGAGATATATTCATATATTTATGGCTGATGACCAATTACAATTGACAAGATAATATCAGCTATTTAAAATAAATGTCATTAATTATTAAGTAATATGCTTATTAATGATAAATTATATCATTAGCATCATCATCTTATATCATGTGAGGTTTTAGATATTCTATATAATATATTCACTTCAACAATACTCTTGGATCTTGCATAAAACAGCCCAAAATGCATTCTTAATACCTTAAATTCACTTTTTATCCTCTCTGATGTGAGTAAACATTTTGGAAAGAATCTAAACCATTATTTTAAATATTATAGTATTTCTGATCTATAATTCGCAAAAACTTTATTTTTCCTGCGTTGAACAGGAATCAGTTAAATTATTAGAGAAAATTTTAATTTTATCCGTTTAAGCGAACTAAAATGCTTTACTGGAAGAAAATCATGTGATCATAGATTCAATTTCTTTTGCATTTCCTGCAACTGAATTACGAGGATCATTCCGAAGCTGTGGTAAAATATGTCATCCCCCAACCAGTTTAGCATATCTTTGACTTTCTTTTCTTTCATTGGTGGATACATATAAGAAGGAGTGATGGTCCCAAAGGCAATCAAACAGCGTCTACTTCCTCAACATAGTAATGCTTTTTTCCGCTCCTCCGTCTGCTCTTTTTCTCCATGTTCCATCTACTTTTACTTGCATAGAGCGGGAAATAATGGCCATAAGACGGAAGGGTTTACCAAATGAGAAAGAAAGAGGGAATATTCCATGAAAAATTCAACACACCCCGGGAATAACCGCTGCAACTATTAAGCTTCGATTTCAGCATACATCTCTATTGTGAAATCTTCCTGACTTCTTTGCTTCGGTGGCATTGAATCGAAGAGGGACATAAGAGGGATTGCTTTCATTCTAAATTGTTTCTGTGTTATAAGAGGTTATGTAGGTGTACTTAGGAAAGTTTTGCTTTCTGTTAATCTTCCTTTCCTTACTGGAATATAAATATATTCAAATATTCATATTATCAGCAGGAATATTTGAAATTTGCAGATAGGATTCCCTGGGTATGAATACCTGAGGTTTATGCTATTTCTAACGGATGCATGTTTATTGTTTCGAGCATTGTCATTTGATATATTTTTTTCGAATAAAATCAAATGATATTAGGGAAAATTGAAATGTATAACATAAAGCCATTATTTTTTCTGGATCCAAGATTATCTCAATTTCAAAATTCTTCACTATTTTGCCAATCATTCTGTCTTCTGTGTTTCTTCACTCATGTCATCTGGAAGCATTTTCCCAAAGTCTTGTCATAAGAGCCACTACAATTACAGTAATCTGTTAATTAGTTTAGCTAATAATCACCCGTTTATACCGAGTCTAATGCTACGTACATATTCTTTTACGTGTGGATTGGTAACTTATGTCTGTTACAGGGATGGAATCTTGGACACTTCCGTTTTCTTTTTCAGGAGTATATTTGACTTTATGTTCATTTTTAATCAGAATAATAATCGTTCACTTTAAGTAAACGGATTTATGGAAAATGAGGAATTTAAACGAATGGACTGTCCCACCAGATCTCTGAATCTAAATTTCTAACGGATATCTAGGAGAGGATACCTAGGATATCTGAGAGGATAAACGATATTCTTCCTCATCCTCTGCAGAACTGAAAACAGATTTGTAGGAAGAGTGAAGACGACAAACTCAGGGCTCATAACTTGCCTATTTACAGCATGGATTCACCATTTTTAACTGTAAAATGGCAAGTTCCTAATAGCCCATTTTTTTCATTTTATCCTGCAATATTTTTAAAAATAATTTTATGTATTGATGACTGGTACACAAAATTATGCAGGTGAAATAATAATATAAATAATAAGTAAAACAAACGGATCACAGTTGGTTCTGTCTCTTACATAAGGAAGAATCCCTGTTATATTGTAAGAAAAAAAAATCATTTTTTAAAATTCCCTTGTTCTTATTTGATCTGTAGAATTTGAAAGAAACTTAGCCTGGCATATTTAGCAAAACATCTTTTAGCGTTCTTTTTAGAAATTATATTTGTTTTGGAAATAAAGTTTTGCAAACATTAATTGAATGATAGAAAAAAAATATTACACTTTACTTTCAAAGAGAATTACTTTTTTGATTAAGATATTACATATCTGGGGACTAGATCATTGTAATATTGCTTAGATTCTTTTATTTCAAACCCATGAATTACTAGTTGCCTTTGGCGACCAGCTAGTTTGCTATTTCTATCTTCCGTGATATTGTAATTTCGAGGTACTTATATGGTATTTATATCCAGGTGTATCATATTTTACATACTTATAAATTTCATTAGAATCAGAGGCAGGCGCAGAAACTTTCCAATAAAAGGACAAGATATCTCTCACGGGAGAAAACTTCCTCCATCTTCAAAATAATACACAATAATTAATTTCATTCTTAAATAGCTGTAATTAAGAATTTAATAGGTATTTTAAATATAATTAATAATTATTTGTAATGATTAATGATTGGAAAACGGTGTCGGATTAATAAGAATGTGTGACCAAGCGATGAGTAATGATAGAAAATAAAGTATTAACTAGCGACCAGCTGTTCACCTACGATCTGTATAGTTAAAATAATTGGTATAATTAAAGAATCAGTCCTTAAGATTTAATCAGTTGAACCTATTTCAGCAGTTTTAATTTCTTATGAATTTAATTTCTTATAAGACAGTTTTAATTTCTTATAAGACCTATATACTTTATTGATATTCCCCTGTTCTTAACTACCGTCGATTCCCGAGAGAAATCTCAGAAACTTCACTTCACTGTACATTTCCTATGACGAAAAGACCTTCGCAGAATTTCCAGTCATAGTCAGTAAATAAAATATCTAATGTATCAATATCGCCAATTTTTATTTTATATGAAAGTTCATTCCTGGATATTTAATCAAGGATCGTCTACTCCCTAATTCTTCTCTATTTTTCGGGAGATACTGCAGTATAAAATGCAGTTGCAGAGGCCTCCACCTCAACAACATTTGAACAATGTTCGTCTATAATTTATTTCTCTGCTGTGAAAACATAGCTGAACAATCCAAATGCTTTATCATTATTATAGAATAATTAGTTAAAATAGCATTTTGGTAACATTTGGTAACATGCATTTTTCATCCATCGATATGAATATATTACCTTTTATGAAGTCGGTGGAGGAAGCTAAAATTAAAAAGATTAATTATGTTAAACAACTACATAATAAAAAGTAATATAATAAGGCATACGCAATAATGAGAGAGTATTCTGATTTGTTAGCTGTAAAGGGCCGAAACTGTCAAGTTGTCGCTTAAGATTGTCGAAAAAGGTCGAGTTGAATTTCCAGGTCAAACATTTTTTCGAGATGGTTCTCGAAATGGGGACGAAGAGATACGAGATCACTGATAGCCTATCGGGGAATCATAAGCATTCATATGAAACTAAAACCTTCAAAATCAGTGAGATGATTGTTGCTGGGAACTTGGAAGTGTATTTTCCATCACAAGAAATGCACCGTGAAATAGTGACTTTTCAATTTCTCTTGATATTGGAAAACGAAGTAGAGACGATGGATGACACATCTAAAGCATAGAATCCTTCGCTTGAAACAAAAATGGGTGAAATCGGACCTGTGATTGAGATTGGAGGGCTGATTCAATGGCCTTTTTTATTATTTTAAATATAAACATACTATAATATTTGGACACACTTTTCATATAATTGTTTATATTACAACAAGATAGAATGACAATCAAAATAAGTGAAAATGACTCTTCAGTTCTTATTAAACTTCTCTATGAATGATATTTTTGGTTCGAATTAAAGTTATGCTCATTAAATGGATGCTATATGAGGTGAAATCCATTGTTACAGAACTTTTCAAATCAAATTCAAATGGTTTATTAAATGATATCAGCTCAGTTATAGCTAAAACTCCAACCATTTTGAAGACGTTCATAAATACTTATTAATAAAGTTATTGCTTAATGAAAATAAATATTGTCTTTCAACTCTATTCATTAAAAGTGTTCCTCGGATCCTTTCTGCTGGTAAATTATTTTTTTAAGAAACTGTTTCTATTTTTGAATTCCTTAAGCCTAAACAACTGTAAGTTCTTTTAAAAGTAATAATTATGACAAACAGCAGAAAAACCCTGATAGGATTCATGTAACCCTTTAGAAAACATGGTTCATCTGAGCAGATCCTGTTTCGCAGCTTCAGTGCTTTCATCCAGACGTGTGTGTCATTCATCTTGAATCATTACTACAATCAGGTAACTGAAGTGTTCAATTATTCAAATCCATGAGTGCTATGTGAAGAAGAAACCAAAATCTCAAGAACCCCTTTTCCAAAAATGTATAGCATATATTGGTGGATTTATTGTTTTAAATTTGTACCGTAGATAGAAGCATTTATTTGAGTCAAAGAGTGCAAATATTTCATTTCCTTGTCCGTTTTTTTCTTTTACAGGACACATTCTGACTGTAATCATGGATGTGAATAAAATAATTTCAGGCATCGAATGGAACAAAAAATGTCACCGAAATGTTTCTCGAGTATCAAATGTAAACTTTAGGAGCATGGTAATCGAATAATAATGTAAATCATAATATTTAAGAAAGATATTCAATAATTTTTTATGACATATGTCACTTTTCATTTATGTTTTTACAATAGGTGATTAAAAAAGCCTTCATTATGTTTATTATCGCAATGTGAACATTTTTACTGTAAAAATATTAAAATCATTCATATGTTTCAACGGCAGATAGTGGCATGAGGCATGAAGTGTGGCTTCACGATTCATGAGCATTCACTCATAGGACGCTTATTCTAAATGGTGATTAAAAGGGAAATCAAAATATAACACGAGTTTCAACGAATGCATTAAAATGAGGCATAGGAAATATTTTTTGTTGTGCGATCATTTTTTTCAAACAATCTTAGTAAGTACAAATGTTTGAACTTCCATATTTCAGTTCTCAACATTCACATGCAATAGGTGCTAATGCGTAAGGTTTGGGCTTATAAATGGAAAACTGATTTGAATGAAACGCTTTAAGAAAAGACTTTCGAAATGGGATCTAATGTTAAAAGAGTAGGCGCTGATTCATTTAAATGTTTTGTTACTATTGCAAAATCTGATTGCTTGAATAAGGAGTTTATTTAACATTTAAAAGCCGAAGTAAGGATTTTTAAAAGTATTGAAAATTCAGTGAGAGAATGAATGAACACAATACTGGCGCAATATCGTGAAATGATCCTAAGTCTAAAAAGTGAATAACGAAAGAAAAAGATATGACTAAAAAACTCATTCATAAAAATGTAACTAATAAAAATGTATTGTGAGAAAAACAGAAAAGAATATATGACATTATCCATCCTATGAAACTTACTATTTACATTTAATATCTTAATTTAAGAGTTTTAAAGAATTTCATGAATGCTAACTTGCATTGCTGTAAAGACTGTATTTGGATTCATTAAAACATATTATTATAAAGTTACAAAATGACATCAATCAATACCTTACGAATAGGATTTTTTTTCTTATTTATCCTGTTGGAGAAAAACATGATACAATTTTTAAATCTTCAACTCTCACTAAATATGTTACACTGAAGTTTAATATTTACGTTTAAAATATTTATAATAAAGCGACTCGGGTAAAAAAAATTTTTAGCTATAAAATGAATGAATATTTAATCATAGAAGTAAATAATCCCCTACAGTCTTCAATGGAACAAATAATAAGAAGAAATTTAAAATGGAATCATTTGCCTTCAGACGTTTCAATGACTTAAGAAGGAAACAATTTGAAATCCCAATTTGTTTCAAACGCAATTGAGATATATTCATTTTGTATTTAGGGATCTTAAAAACGTAGAATTTAATACAATCCAATAATCAAATAAGTGTTTCATTTTCCCTGAAAGACGATAAAAAAAGAAATCTTTACAGTTCGAGTTTAACGCATATCTGCTTTAAAGTGCTCCGTTTAAACTATAACTTGAGGACAAAAGTATTTCTCAAAAACTAAGAAATTGTCCACGTCTCACTTTTTCAGTCAACTTAAAGCTATTTTCAACCGAATAAATAAACCGCTGCGACTCTTGAATTGAAAAGCTAAGTTTACATCGAAATTTCCCTTTACATTTCCGCATAATACAATTCAAGAATTTTCTTTCTCCATCTTTCGCCGTATTGGCTCGGAATACATTTTTCTTTAAGCACAGAAAAAGCCGCAATTCTCTATTTATTTGTTCCTCCTTTCTGTATCCTTA
The DNA here is from genome assembly GCF_947563725.1 of Argiope bruennichi. Taxonomy (NCBI): domain Eukaryota; kingdom Metazoa; phylum Arthropoda; class Arachnida; order Araneae; family Araneidae; genus Argiope; species Argiope bruennichi. The sequence goes on from NC_079155.1 coordinate 3,254,297, forward strand.
TACACGAGGATCGTGAAAAATTCAATCTCTGATTTAAGGTTTTGCTCTTCCCAGAGAAAATTGGATGCACCACTTTGGTTGGCTGCCAACTTTATTCATGATTCAAAAAGATTCTTTTTCAATAATGCTATCAAAAACATCTACCAGCATTGGTGAAGAATGCCTATTAGTTTACCGTTGCAAAAGATTATGTTTGCTGTGTGGCGTGTAAAAGCCGTTGTAAAAATACTTTCGAGAATTTTGAAATGTTCCAGATACTGGAAGTTATATCTTATTTATAAAATGTCGGGTATCGTCTGGGAGTTTTGGAAATAGAGCAGATTACTTGCTGTATGTTGTTGAGATTCTTTTCTTAAACGTATTTGTGGAATAAAATTACTTTAATAGCCTTCAAAATAAACCAATTACTTAGAGTTGAAAGAATGAGATCATTCTGATGTTAGCGACAGAAATGTGTGAATGCTTTATTTTCAGGAAGGCGATCTAACAAAAAAATTATTCCAATGAAATAGAATTTTTAAAATTAATCTCTTTTGAACGATGCCAAAATATTTAAAATCAGAGTTTTATAAACAATTGTTGCTTTTTAAATGGCTTAATAAATTATTCTTAATTATCATTCTAAAATTTAGTTTCTCTGAACTTTTAATGCGACCCTATGAACAAGATAAGCCATTTTTAAAAATTTAAATTATTATTTTTATTTTATTTACAGATTGAAAAGGTCAGTATCTATAATTTACAAAAAAGTTTTGAATTTATAAATTTTAATTTAAATTAAATATCTTGTCTTAGAAATGTATGCAGAAGTTCGGTTCTTTTTAATTATTTTTATATAATTTTATTTTCTGCAAATGGCACTCATTGAAGTATTTTTCCTCTATTATTAATAATCAAATTTCTTTAACAACCAATATGCACTGTTCTTTAATAATCGAATAGGGAAATGTATATAAAAAACGAGTACTTAGCCTTTTATCACAGTTTATTTACAAATACCCTATTTTAAATTGATACAAAAAACAAACACTTTTTTGAATGAATTATATTACGTCCAAGAGATTCTCACTCGCTCTTACCGTCTCCCGGAAAGACGGTCACACAGTTTCTGTTCACATCGTCTGCTGCAGTGCGGGTTCTAAGAAAAAATAATATTCCTGATTCAATCCAATTTTATTTGCTTTTAATGCTTAAACTTAAATTAGCACAGAAAAAGAAATATTGATCTTCATAAGTCCTTTACCCTCTTTATTTTTTAATAATTTAAGAGCGAGACAAATGAAGCAATCCAGGGAAATAAAGGGGTAAAATTATGAAAGCCAAAGTTAAAAAATGATACATAAGTGCTCCCCCGTATCTTTTGCTAAAATGAATTCAAAATTATTTATAGTTATTAGCAAAGAGCTTCTGGGGCAATTTTTTTTTATGATCCAAAATTATCGTAAAAAAGATATTTTTTTTGGATTAAATAAAATTCTTAATTGATTGCTTCTTTATAATTTTACTTTAATCTAAATTGAAAAAGGACTTTTTCCCAAAATGTATTTTAATAAAATAAAGATAATACGAAAATATATTCAAATGGTTGATGAAACTAAGAAAATTATAAAGATGTAAGATCATAAATTCAAATTTTGTGAGAACTACATTTTGCAGTTATAGATAAGGGCATTGATGTAACGGAGAATTCTCTGAAACATTTAATATACATAAATTAAATTATAAAATAAATGCAATTGTGGATCGAAATAAAAACTACATACGCTGCTCTTTTATAAGTGTTGCAGCTAGGTTTGAAGTAAGCTTTCGTAAAAACAATTACGCAAGTAAGCTGAGAAGGAAATGACTGATAAATTATATTTCCTGAAATAAAGAACTCTAACGCTTAATTTTTAGCAGAGTTACTACTAAATCTTTTCATTGGTTCATTCGCATGTTGCATTTTTTTTTCATCCTGTGTGTAATAATTAATAACGGGCTGGAATTCCCATTTAAGTTATAGATAAAGTTAAACCCTATTCTACCAATTTGTTTGCACTCGTTCTCGTTGTCCATCCATTGCTACAGATGTTGCTAACTAACGCATTTATTCAAGTCCGCAGAGGGGAATTTATGGGAGTTTCAAAAAATATTTATACTGGTAAAGGTAAAAAAAAAAAAAAAAGTCATAAATATTTTAAGTAAAACATTGCTTATGCAAATTTATATAAAAACTTGCAAAATGTTCAAAACACTTTGAAGTACTGGAAAAAATATTTGTGCATCGAGAATATAGCTCTATATTCGGTATTTTTGAAATAAAATTGGCATCATTTACTGTTAAAAATGTATCTAATAGATAAAATTTTACATATATAATTGTTAAACACTTTACTTCATTAGATCTGGTATAAGAAACAAAAATAAAGGCAAACATAGCAGAAATTAGAATTTCTTCCGACAATCTAGTTGGTAGGCATTTTTATATGAGAATTCTAATTTGTTTTCGTTCTTATATAATGCTAAGTTCTTATATAGAAAACTTACATTCTTAGATAATGTTTATAAAAAGTTCCCTAAAAAATGTTTGAAAATTGTTTAGAAGTATTATATAAATTGTTATACAATATTGTTTGTCACAAAATAATGCATCGAAGCGTCATGAGAAGAACTCACTGTGAAAATAAATTCTTGCTTTTACAAATAGCAGATCAGAATAAATTTTCAGATCAAATTAAATAAAGGGAACGGAAGGTTCTTCCCAGATTCATGCAAATTGAATGCGAAGCGCATTTAGATGATGGAAGGATGCGAGAAGTCTGAGTGGAAAATATTTCATTGTTTTAGAAAGTAAAAATTGGAAAGAAGTATGAACTGCATCCAATTAATTGGACGGTTAAAAATAGCGTCTTTATTTTTCCTTTGCAAATTTTGATTGACTGGATTTTTTAACGGGATAACAATGGACCCCTTTCAATAGAATGACACCAAGTATATTTCTCCTAAATGAAGCATAGCAACATCACATAATAGAAAATTACTTTCGCTTTATCGCTCAAAAGAATTAATCGCCTATTAATGAAAGCAAAGCCGCTTCTGCTGAAAAGATACCAATCTGCGCATGAGATATAGCCAGTAATTAAACAGAATCTAAAAAAACATCAACTAAGCTATTAATACTTACGTGGTTTTTTTATTGCAAAGTAAACAATCTCTTTTATCTGT